>NC_056732.1:801400151-801575151 GCF_019279795.1 Protopterus annectens | reverse complement strand
TCTCCTTGGATTTGTTAGGTATTTGCTTGCCTAACTCAACTTTATAAGTAGGCTTTTGTTAGGCATGTGGTGTAGGAGATCTTTGAGGAGTCTAGCCCAATACTTCAATTGCCCCAAAGCGACGTCTAATGAAATGGCTTGCTCAGAGTTTCACAGTGGGAAAATGTAGGGTGAGTGAATCAAAACATAGACTGCATGATGCAAAACGTTAACCAGCTATAGCTCTAACCATCTATACTAACTGCTGGACAAATTGGGGATATAAATAAAAATAACTGAAAAAAGGAGAGCAATAACATTATTCAGAAGATTGCTGAATATGGATCCCAAAATTCATGGAAGTAGAAGCCTGCAATTCTGAAACCAGTTAAAGGAAAGCAGTTTTTATCTGTCAGTGGTTTACTCTACTCATATCTATTGTTAAATTGCATGCCATTATAGAACAGATCTATTGTCAATATGGGACCGACTACATCTCATTCAAAATACTGTTATGCTAATTAGACTCTTGTCATGTGAAGACTAAATGTGCTTGTTTTTTACCTTAAGACACACAGTTTTTGTATTTCTGATGCTTGCCTGTGAACAGGTGCATTGCCTGTTTCCTACAGTAAAATAGACCACGCAGGGTGATCTGAGTCTATCTTGTGGGGTATAAAAGTAGATGTGAACATATTCCTACAAAATGAATTTATAAGTAATCGATGTTTCTTACAGTGAGGAAGTGCATTAAAATGAATCATGAACAATTGTTAATCAAACAGTCTTTGAGACTTCAGATTGCTCACTACTTGTGCAGTAAAGGAAAGGCACAGTTATATGGCACAGAGTAAATTTATGGACAGGAAAGACTGACCTTATGTTGTAGCCAGTAGCCTACAAAAACTTTACTTCTAGGGATGGGTACTAGATAAACTGCTCTGTATTTCAATTTCACAAAAACAAGCAGAAAGTGTTTTTTGTTTGAAATTATCCTTGAAGAACTCGGAGAAGATAATTGTAAGGGATTTAACCTTCTGTGATGATTGCATATATGCTCTCTTTCTATATTTTAATGTTTCAGTGTCAATAAAGAAAATGTGTGTGTGTGTGTGTGTGTGTGTGTGTGTGTGTGTGTGTGTGTGTGTGTGTGTGTGTGTGTGTGTGTGTGTGTGTGTGTTTAGGGTACACAAATAACATGAGTAAGCAAGTATAGATAGAAAGAAGTAAGGACACCAGAAAAAGAACTTGTCTAAGAACCCTTAGCTGAATTTTTATTATAATGATAGGAATATTATGAAGTTCATGGTTACTGAATCTTTTGACCATTATGTCTTGCCATTTCTCACCCTACACAGTACCTGCCCTCCCAATGAGGGCTATGCCAGTCAATCCCATGGTGAATTTATGAATACTCAGCCAATTACCTAGGCTCCATTTGAAGAAAGACAGTGTATCCTGATGATTTGTCTGCAAGAGGGGGGGTCTATTACAGACATGATGGGTATTAATAGTAAGGAATCTGTTTTTCCACCTTGCTTTATTGATCTGCTTAGGCAGATTTGGATCCCTTGTCTTGTTATTATTCGACTATTCGATTTCTGATTATAAAAGAGATCCTAGACTATTGTGTCCTTAATTGTTGAATGGTAAAACATAGCTCTCACTGAGGAGCATGCAAGGCACAGAAAACAAGGAAACTGCTTCTAGTCTTTTCTGGCAGCTTAGGAATTTTAATTTTGTGATCTTTGTTAGTGACTTATGGGTCATTTCTAACTGTTTGATATATCTGTTGATGTACATCCCAAAGGGAATGTTTTCTTCTGCAGCTGGTCTGATTTTTAATATTAGTTATTGATTTATGTGACATTTGTTTAGCAGGAAGGTCCCATTGGGTGGGTTCCCATTTTCACTGAAGACCCGAGGAGAAGAGCTCCAGAGACAAATAGCATATTACAGAGCAACAATGATCATTTTCACATATAAGAAAGAATGCACAGGAAAGGATAGTACATCAATTTTACATATACTAATTGAAACATACTTTGACATTAAGGACAGATGTTAGATATATACATGAGACAAGAGGTCATGACAATTATATGATTCCTATCAGTGTGATCTTGTATGTTAGTTAAATAATTATGTTAATTATAACATACTGTGCGTACATAGAAGTGTGTTTACTCATTAGTAAAGTGAGTGGTATGGAAAGGGAGAATCAAAAGGTATAAAGTAGAAATCAGAGATAGGGGCCCTATAGTGACATTAATAGTGAAAGGGACAAGAAATCAGAGATAGGGGCCCTATAGTGACATTAATAGTGAAAGGGACAAGAAATCAGAGATAGGGGCCCTATAGTGACATTAATAGTGAAAGGGACAAGAAATCAGAGATAGGGGCCCTATAGTGACATTAATAGTGAAAGGGACAAGAAATCAGAGATAGAGGGCTGTATAGTGTCAATAATAGGGAAAGGTATGGGTGAAAGGGACACACAATCAGAGATAGAGGGCTGTATAGTGTCAATAATAGGGAAAGGTATGGGTGAAAGGGACAAGAACTCAGAGATAGAGGGCTGTATAGTGTCAATAATAGGGAAAGGAATGGGTGAAAGGGACACACAATCAGAGATAGAGGGCTGTATAGTGTCAATAATAGGGAAAGGTATGGGTGAAAGGGACAAGAACTCAGAGATAGAGGGCTGTATAGTGTCAATAATAGGGAAAGGTATGGGTGAAAGGGACACAAAATCAGAGATAGAGGACTGTATAGTGTCAATAATAAGGAAAGGTATGGGTGAAAGGGACAAGAACTCAGAGATAGAGGGCTGTATAGTGTCAATAATAGGGAAAGGTATGGGTGAAAGGGACACAAAATCAGAGATAGAGGACTGTATAGTGTCAATAATAGGGAAAGGTATGGGTGAAAGGGACACAAAATCAGAGATAGAGGACTGTATAGTGTCAATAATAAGGAAAGGTATGGGTGAAAGGGACAAGAACTCAGAGATAGAGGGCTGTATAGTGTCAATAATAGGGAAAGGTATGGGTGAAAGGGACACACAATCAGAGATAGAGGGCTGTATAGTGTCAATAATAGGGAAAGGTATGGGTGAAAGGGACACAAAATCAGAGATAGAGGACTGTATAGTGTCAATAATAAGGAAAGGTATGGGTGAAAGGGACAAGAACTCAGAGATAGAGGGCTGTATAGTGTCAATAATAGGGAAAGGTATGGGTGAAAGGGACACAAAATCAGAGATAGAGGACTGTATAGTGTCAATAATAGGGAAAGGTATGGGTGAAAGGGACACAAAATCAGAGATAGAGGACTGTATAGTGTCAATAATAAGGAAAGGTATGGGTGAAAGGGACAAGAACTCAGAGATAGAGGGCTGTATAGTGTCAATAATAGGGAAAGGTATGGGTGAAAGGGACAAGAACTCAGAGATAGAGGGCTGTATAGTGTCAATAATAGGGAAAGGTATGGGTGAAAGGGACAAGAACTCAGAGATAGAGGGCTGTATAGTGTCAATAATAGGGAAAGGAATGGGTGAAAGGGACACAAAATCAGAGATAGAGGGCTGTATAGTGTCAATAATAAGGAAAGGTATGGGTGAAAGGGACAAGAACTCAGAGATAGAGGGCTGTATAGTGTCAATAATAGGGAAAGGTATGGGTGAAAGGGACAAGAACTCAGAGATAGAGGGCTGTATAGTGTCAATAATAGGGAAAGGAATGGGTGAAAGGGACACAAAATCAGAGATAGAGGGCTGTATAGTGTCAATAATAGGGAAAGGTATGGGTGAAAGGGACACGAAATCAGAGATAGAGGACTGTATAGTGTCAATAATAGGGAAAGGTATGGGTGAAAGGGACACAAAATCAGAGATAGTGAACTGTATAGTGTCAATAATAGGGAAAGGTATGGGTGAAAGGGACACAAAATCAGACATAGGGGACTGCATAGTGTCAATAATAGGGAAAGGTATGGGTGAAAGGGACATGAAATCAGAGATAGAGGACTGTATAGTGACACTAATAGTGAAAGGTATGGGTGAAAGGGAACAGAGCTCAGAGACAGAGGGCTGTATAGAAAAGGGAAAGGTATGGGTGAAAGGGACAAGCAATCAGTGATGGGTGGCTGTGTAGTGACAATAATAGTGAAAAGTATAGGTGAAAGGGATGAGAAATCAGAGATGTTGGTGTATAGTGATACTTATAGTGAAAGGCATGGGTGAAAGGAACAAGCAATTTGAGATAAGGGATGTATAGTGACAATAATAGTGAAAGGGACAAGAAATCAGAGATAGTGGGCTATATAGTGACAATAATTGTGAAAGGTATAGGTGAAAGGGAACAAAACTCAGAGATAGAGGGCTGTATAGCATCAATACTAGGGAAAGGTATGGGTGAAAGGGACAAGCAATCAGTGATGGGTGGCTGTGTAGTGACAATAATAGTGAAAGGTATGGGTGAAAGGGATGAGAAATCAGAGATGGTGGTGTATAGTGATACTAATAGTGAAAGGTATGGGTGAAAGGAACAAGGAATTTGAGATAAGGGCCATATAGTGACAATAATAGTGAAAGGGACAAGAAATCAGAGATAGTGGACTGTATAGTGACAATAATTGTGAAAAGTATAGGTGAAAGGGACCAGAACTCGGAGATAGAGAGTAGTATAGTGTCACTAACAGGGAAAGGTATGGGTGAAAGGGACAAGAAATCAGTGATGGGGGGGCTGTATTATGACAATAATAATGCAAGGTATAGGTAAAAGGGGCAAGAAATCAGAGATAGGGGCTATCTAGTGACACAAATAGTGAAAGGTATGGGTGAAAGAGACAAGAAATCAGAGATAGGGGACTGTAAAGTGACAATAACAGTGAACGGTATGGGTGAATGGGGCAAGAAATCAGAATAGGGGACTATAGAGTGAAAATAATAGTGAAAGGTATGGGTGAAAGGAACAGGAAATTTGAGATAAGTGCTATATAGTGTCAATAATAATGAAAGGGACAAGAAATTAGAGATAGTGGGCTGTATAGTGACAATAATAGTGAAAGGTGTGGGTGCCGTGGATGGGTGGATGGGACAATAAATCATCAATTGCAAAAAATATAAATAGCATGATGAGAGGTAATGCTATTACAGTTACTATTTGGAAGAGATGAAGGAATTATTTCATTAACCTGGTGAAGAGCATAAAGAGAGCCCAAACATTTTTCAGATAGTTTTTTAAGAGAAAGTATAAAGGATTTGAAGGATGTGTCTGCCCTCATAGATGTAGGTATAGTATTCTATATTTTTGTATGGAGTAAGAATATAAAGAATACTCTGCTGATCTGGTTGGTTCATGAACAGAGAGTTGTATGTGGTTATTTGATCACAGGTGATACTTAGGGGGATATTTTTGTAGTATAGAATTTAAGGCTGGGCAGGTGGCAGGGTAATGAATGAGTTTATGTGTGTTGATTAGCTGAGTATATTTTTTATGTAGTTGGGTAGTTCTACCCAGTTAAATGTTTTCAATGCAGCACAGTGGGAACAGAACTCAGAGATAGAGGGCTGTATAGCATCAATACTAGGGAAAGGTATGGGTGAAAGAGACAAGCAATCAGTGATGGGTGGCTGTGTAGTGACAATAATAGTGAAAGGTATGGGTGAAAGGGATGAGAAATCAGAGATGGTGGTGTATAGTGATACTAATAGTGAAAGGTATGAGTGAAAAGAACAAGGAATTTGAGATAAGGGCCATATAGTGACAATAATAGTGAAAGGGACAATAAATCAGAGATAGTGGACTGTATAGTGATAATAATTGTGAAAAGTATAGGTGAAAGGGACCAGAACTCGGAGATAGAGAGCAGTATAGTGTCACTAACAGGGAAAGGTATGGGTGAAAGGGACAAGAAATCAGTGATGGGGGGCTGTATTATGACAATAATAATGCAAGGTATAGGTAAAAGGGGCAAGAAATCAGAGATAGGGGCTATCTAGTGACACAAATAGTGAAAGGTTTGGGTGAAAGAGACAAGAAATCAGAGATAGGGGACTGTAAAGTGACAATAACAGTGAACGGTATGGGTGAATGGGGCAAGAAATCAGAATAGGGGACTATAGAGTGAAAATAATAGTGAAATGTATGGGTGAAAGGAACAGGAAATTTGAGATAAGTGCTATATTGTGTCAATAATAATGAAAGGGACAATTAATCAGAGATAGTGGGCTGTATAGTGACAATAATAGTGAAAGGTGTGGGTGCCGTGGATGGGTGGATGGGACAATAAATCATCAATTGCAAAAAATATAAATAGCATGATGAGAGATAATGCTATTACAGTTACTATTTGGAAGAGATGAAGGAATTATTTCATTAACCTGGCGAAGAGCATAAAGAGAGCCCAAACATTTTTCAGATAGTTTTTTAAGAGAAAGTATAAAGGATTTGAAGGATGTGTCTGTCCTCATAGATGTAGGTATAGTATTCTATATTTTTGTATGGAGTAAGAATATAAAGAATACTCTGCTGATCTGGTTGGTTCATGAACAGTGAGTTGTATGTGGTTATTTGATCACAGGTGATACTTAGGGGGATATTTTTGTAGTATAGAATTTAAGGCTGGGCAGGTGGCAGGGTAATGAATGAGTTTATGTGTGTTGATTAGCTGAGTATATTTTTATGTAGTTGGGTAGTTCTACCCAGTTAAGTGTTTTCAATGCAGCACAGTGGTGGGTACATCACTGAGAATCTGATGCAAATTGGTTAATTTTATTGTTCCATTATTCGAGTTTTAGTGTGAGATTTGAAGGTTAGTGAAGATGAGGCACCATAAAGAAGAGAAGGCCGGAGACAACTATTTGCAACTGTGTATCTGGACGTGGAGGTGAGGAAATCCCTAGCTCTCTACAGCAAGCCTAGTTTTTGGTGCATTTTTTGATGGCATTTTGTATATGGAGATCAAATTTAAGATTGTTGTGTATCGTCATATATAATAATTTTGTATTGGGTAACTCTTCTATAATGATATTATTGAGGGATTATATTTTAAAGTTATGTTTCCCATGGGATAGAGTTTAGGATAGAACAGTAATTGTATGTTTTTCTTTGGCATATGCATGAGTTATGAGTATTGCAACCATTTCTCAGTAGCAATGAGGGATTCTTGTGTAATTTGGTTGCGGTATATGTGGTTGTTGGAAGGACTTATAAGTGCCGAGTCATCAGCGTACTCTATGAGAGAGGCATTTTGAGTACAACTGTGAAGAGAATTTGTAAGGATATTAAAGAGAAGAGGACCAAGGACAGATCCTTGTGGGACACCAGTTTTGACAGGGAGGTAAGGTAAGAGCACTGACTACCATTTTACTGATTGGTATCTATCAATGAGATACCTCTTTGACCAATTTAGGATATTTCATCTTAGAACTAAGGTTTGACATTTGCTCCTGTAGTTTAATATGACTGATCGTATCAAAAGCCTCTGATAGGCAAGGAATATGGCACAGATTAGCTGACTGCTATCTCTGTCTTTGTTCACTGTATCTGTGAAAGCTATAAGTGCTGTATTTCTGCAATGGGAGGGATGGAAACCATGCTGGATTTGAGCTAGAAGTTTTTCTTGGTTGAGGTATTGTACGATTGTTTTTTGTGGATGCATTTTTGCAAGATGCTATCGAAATGGGATTGGATTGCTATTGATCTGAAGTTTGTGATGGTTGTTGAAGTACCGCCTTTATGGAAAAGGATAATAATTGACTTTTCCAGATTCTGGGGAACATAGTTTTCTTGTGGTTTATTTCTCCAAGTCTTTTGGGTTTCTAATACCATGAAGGGAATGGACCCCATTCCTAAGTCAAAGTATGATTACAGTTCATAAAATTAGTATTGTTTCAATCTTTGATGTCAGCCAGAAGTGTTTTTTGTAGCACCTGCATTGTGCCCAGAACTGACTCCTGTATTTCATACAGAGCTACATGCATCAGCAACATATCTAAGTACAACTGTAGATTCTTTTTTTATAAGACCCATTGCTCCTACTACTATTGGAACTGGCTGGGTATCCTTTCACATTGTCCTCGTTTCTGCCCATAAATCCTGGTATACTATGACTTTCTATATCTCTGTAGGTAACACATTATATAGTCACTGGGTATAGCAATTTCAATGATCAATGATACTTTCATCTTTCATGGACTACTATATCCGATTTTCTCAAACTGATTTTTTTTTGCATTTTTGGTAATAGTTGATCCCATGTGATATAACCTTCATCATTTGCTATGATGACTTGTGGCTCATCTTTCCAATGCCTCTCATTTGCTTCAGTACTATAATATTTCCACAATCCCCAGTGCAACAGTCTTGCCACATTATTATGCCTTTCAATATACAGTCCTTCTGCCATTAATATATCACAATCAGTAACAAGATGTGCAACTGTTTCCAATACTGTTTTACAAAACCTCCATTTATCTGTTTCTCCCACATGTCAATTGGACTTTGTAAACCAACATGTACATAGTCCACTATCCTGGGCTGAATATTAATCTGGTGTCTTTCTGGTTTAAATTCACCTCTCATTAACCATTCCTGCATTCAGTCCTGATTGAAATGATGTTGTTCCAAGAGTGTTCTATACTTACAACTATATTTATGCATTTTTCACATTTCTTGCCTTCTCATCTGATACTTCACCTTATATTCTTTCTTTTATTTATTTATTTTTGGCACATTCAGTTGCTGCCTGATTTTTATCTACTTCTGGTTTGATTTCCATTCCTTCTTGACATTGCTATGCTTCTGCTAAACTAAGCAGGAAAGTCTTCTTAGACTTGTTCTCCTCATGTTTTAAAATTTTCACTATGCTTGGGTCTTGTGAGGCCTGCAGGTATGTATGCAGTCTTATGATCACAGATATATATGTATAATCATTTCCAAGGAAGCCCATACCTTCTTCAGAATGGGAAATATATAATTCTGGTATAAACTGATTTTTATAAAATCATTTGATAAGCATGAAACATTTTTCTTTTTTTCCTGTCAAACTGATCCAATGATTTGGGGCCAGTTATTCACTCCAAACCTGTAAGTTATGACAGTAAGAGCAAACTGGTTTATAGCTTGGACTTTGTTCATAGATATCAGAACTGTTTTCATTGCGGTAGCGTTGTCACCTCACAGTAAGACGCTGACCGGTTTGACTCTCAGCTAGCACATCTTCTGCATGGAGACATGCGTGAATGGGCTTACCTTTGTTGAAGGTTATGCGTTAGGGCTGGCAACTCAGCACATACAAATCAACTGCCAATCATTAGCGGACCGGAGTTCCGCTGTGGTGACCCCTAACCAGGAAAAGCCAAAAGACACAACAAGTCTCCTAAAATATTCCTTGCTAAGTTTTATTCACATTTTTCATGTTTTATTGTAGATCCTTCATCAATTTCCAGATATGTATACACTCCCTCTTGCTCAAGTTCTTTTATATCACATTCCTGTCCCAGACTGATATTTTATTGGTGCTGCAGCTCTCCTGTTTTAAAGGTTGCATTTGCTCTTTTATCAAGACCAAATGACAATCTTATATAATCTGAGAAAGATTTGACCACTTGTACTTTCAGTTTCTCATCTGATGAACTATACAACTTTAAATCAACACAAAAAGAAGATAAGTCTTTACACGTTTTCTGAGAACCAAATTATAGCCATGACCTAATCTATCAAGTAGGCAACATAATGGTTTAAGAGCAATACAAAAGAGCAGTGGGGACAAAGAGTCACCCTGGAATATCCCCCTTTGAATTTTTATCCCTGGAATAATAATTTGTCCTTTATCATGGCTTAACTGTAAAGTGGTCTACCACTGTTTCATGGTCACTGTAATGTAATCTATCAGTGTAAGGTGTCTCTTATAGATTTGTAAGTACTCTTTTATCCGTGAATGTAGGATGCTGTCAGATGCTTTTTTGTAGTGAATCCATGTTGTACTCAGTTCCTCCTCTTCTTATAGTTCTTATAGTTCTCCATTATGACTTTATTTAACAGCAAATTATTTTTTGTTCCTTTCCTCCATACAACTTTCTTTTGTTACCTTTCTGTTCTATTGTCATGATTTAGCTTTCTTTTAAATAACTATAAACTCTATTGGCATCAATTCCAGTGTATAGTTTACACATCTCAGAAGGGAGGCTATTGGTCTATAGCTTCCAGGGTAGCTTGCAGGTTCACTCTTAAAGAAGAGTATTTTTCCCTGTTGTTAACCAGGTTGGCATCTTTTCTGGGTATGCATATAAATAGTTCTTCCTCATAGCTAAATCTTCATAGATATGTTAATATTTTAGCCAAATGTTAGGTACTGTATCTGGGCCTGGGGTTTTCCATTTAGGAACTTTTCTGAATTTTGTTTCAATTTCTCTGGCCGCTACTCCATTCCATTGCATATCACGTACATTTGATCTTCTTATTCTTTTACAGGTGGATTATATTTTATGTAGGAATGCCAGTTTGAAGGAGATTGGAGACTGTAAAGTGGTGGCCGGAGAAAGTGTAGTTAGGCAGCATAGGATGGTGGTTTGTAGGATGACGTTGGTGATCAAGAAGAGGAGGAGGAGTGTGAGAGCAGCACCAAGGATCAAATGGTGGAAATTGAAAAAGGGTAATTGTGAGGTGGAGTTCAGGGATGAGTTAAGTCAGGCACTGGGTGGCAGTGAAGAGTTACCAAACAGCTGAGTAACTACAGCAGAGCTAGTAAGGGAGACGGCTAGAAAGGTGCTTGGTATCACATCAGGACAGAGGAAGGACAACAAGGAGACTATACAGGCAAAGAGGTTGGCAAAGAAGAAGTGGGATTGTCAGAGAGATGAAGAAAGTAGACAGCAGTATAAGGAGATGAGGTGCATGGCAAAGAGAGAGGTGGTGAAAGCTAAGGATAAGGCATATGAAGAGTTGTATGAAAGGATGGACACTAAGGAGGGAGAAAAGGACCTGTACCGATTGGCTAGATAGAGGGACCAAGCTAGAAAAGATGAGCAGCAGGTAAAGGTGATAAAGGATAATGAGGGAAACATACTCACAAGCAAGGAGTGTGTGTTGAGGAGATGGAAAGAGTACTTTGAGGGGTTGATGAATGAAGAGAATGAGAGGGAGAGAAGGTTGGATGATGTAGGGATAGTGAATCATGAAGTACAATGGATTAGCAAGGAGGAAGTAAGGATAGCTATGAAGAGAATGAAAAATGGAAAGGCTGTTGGCCCAGATGAAATATCTGTGGAAGCATGGAGGTGTTTAGGTGAAATGGCACTGGAGTTTTTAACCAGATTGTTTAATGAAATCTTGGAAAGTGAAAGGATGCCTGAGGAATAGAGAAAAAGTGTTTTAGTACCGATTTTTAAGAATAAGGGTGATGTGCAGAGCTGTAGTAACTACAGAGGGATTAAAGTGATCAGTCACAGCATGAAGTTATGGGAAAGAGTAGTGGAAGCTAGGTTAAGAAGGGATGTGATGATTAGTGAACAGCAGTATGGTTTCATGCCGGAAAAGAGCACTACAGATGCGATGTTTGCTCTGAGAGTGTTGATGGAAAAGTACAGAGAATGTCAGAAGGAGTTGCATTGTGTTTTTGTAGACTTGGAGAAAGCATATGACAGGGTGCCTAGAGAGGAGTTGTGGTATTGTATGAGGAAGTCAGGAGTGTCAGAGAAGTATGTAAGAGTGGTACAGGATATGTACGAGGGTAGTGTGACAGCAGTGAGGTCTGTGGTGGGAGTGACGGATGCGTTTAAGGTGGAGGTGGAGTTACATCAAGGATCAGCTCTGAGCCCTTTTTTATTTGCAATGGTGATGGACAGGTTGACAGTCAAGATCAGACAGGAGTCCCCATGGACTATGATGTTTGCAGATGACATTGTGATCTGTAGTGAGAGTAGGGAAGAGGTGGAGGAGACCCTGGAGAGATGGAGATATGCTCTAGAGAGAAGAGGAATGAAGGTCAGCAGGACTAAGACAGAATATATGTGTGTGAATGAGAGGGAGGATAGAGGAATGGTGAGGATGCAAGTAGTAGAGGTGTCGAAGGTGGATGAGTTTAAATACTTGGGATCAATAGTTCAGAGTAATGGTGAGTGTGAAAGAGAGGTGAAGAAAAGAGTACAGGCAGGATGGAGTGGGTGGAGAAGAGTGTCAGGAGTGATTTGTGACAGACGAGCACCTGTAAGAGTGAAAGGGAAGGTTTACAAGAGGGTGGTGAGACCAGCTATGTTATAGGGGTTGGAGACAGTGGCATTGACAAAAAGGTAGGAGTTTGAGCTGGATGTGGCAGAGTTAAAGATGTTAAGATTTGCACTGGGTGTGACGAGGGTGGACAGTATTAGGAATAAGTATATTAGAGGCTCAGCCCAGGTTGGAAGGTTTGGAGACAAAGCCAGAGAGGCAAGATTACGTTGGTTTGGACATGTGCTGAGAAGGGATGCGGAGTATATTGGGAAAAAGATGCTAAGGATGAAGCTACCAGGTAACAGGAAAAGAGGAATGCCTAAGATAAGGTTTATGGATGTAGTGAGAGAGGACATGCAGGTGGTTGGTGTGAGAGAGCAAGATGCAGAGGACAGAAAGAAATGGAAACAGGTGATCCGGTGTAGTGACCCCTAACGGGAACAGCTGAAAGAAGATGATGATTCTTTCTTTTACTTCTTCTAAGCATTCAACATCTTTGTCATGTTCATAGATATTTCTCCAAAATGTGTCTATTACTTCTTTTTTGGTGGTATTTCAATTCCTTTTGTCTTCTTTTCAAATTATATATACATTTTTTTGGTTCATCAATAAATTTCTTATTCTGTACATTTTCTTCATATTTTTATACATATCTTCTAAGGTTTTCTCCATTCACTGATATCTGTTCTGATACTGCACATTGTTTTTATCACATCTATCTATCTGAGCATTTATGTTGAGCTGCTCCCTCTTCTGTACAGTGACACTTCTTGTCTTTATTGCTTTATAGTTTTTGCTAGTCAATATTTCCATGGTGGCATTTGATTTCTCCCCTTCCTTTCTCTTTCTTCCCTATGTTTTTGTTATAAGACTTTATCTGTTATTAATTTAGCTATACAGTAATATATCTTATTTATTCTGTTAAATAGCATGAATTTCGATGCACAGTCTTGATTACTGTGTACATTTGTTTTATCAGACTTGTAACATCGTGGGTCTTTTGACTTTCTGTAGTCTATTTCTTTCATTGATCTTAATATGTCTATCCTTCACTATTAAATCAAGAAACTCTTCCCTTAGACTATTTTCTTGTAAACTGAAGGGGCATTCTTTGTTCTCCACATCCTGTGGGCATTCTAAAGAAAGTTCCAGAGCAGCTTCCTGTGCCATATTCTCTTCAGTTTCATCCTGTGTCAACCGTTGCCCTTTCATATGGGAACTCACTGCCCTACCACTCCACAACATTGATTGTGTCAAAGTTGTCACAGTTTCCTGTTCCTTCCTTTGTTGCGCAACCCCAAATGAGCTTTTATACTGGTTTCCTACTGAAGGCTCCAAAGTATTTTCATATGGCTGCTGATCAAATTTTTCCCACTCTAATGGTTTCTCCTTAATTTAGGAATTCATTATTCTATGCTACTGTGGTGTTATTAGAATTAGACTTTCTATAGTAAATCCTTCATTTTGCAGGTAATCCATAACCTCAGTTTCTATTTCTTTAATGTCTCCATTACTAATACTCCTTTCTACTATCCTTCATTGTTTTCTCATTTTGTGTATTGTAAAAATTCCATATCCAGATGCCTTTGCCTGTATTTCTCTTCAAATTTCTTTGCTTGGCTGTTTTTGTACTGATTAGTTTTGCTTTCTCCTTTGCATAAATATTGCACCATATTTCATCTCTTTGTCTTCCCCACATCCATATTTCTTCATCAAATGTCTCCTGCTCCTTCTGTTTCTCCTTACCTGGGGGACTTGCTGTCTCTTTTGTGATCTTAATTTTTTTGTATTGTGAAATTTTCCATTTCTGGGTGCCTTTGCCTGTATTTCTCTTTGAATATCTTTGGGACTGCTTTTTTGTATTGATTAATTTGCCTTTCTCCTTTGCATAAATATTGTACCATATCAGCTCTGTCTTTCTTTCCCATGTCCATATTTCTTTTTTCTACCTTACAACAATCTCTAGATTTTGTTCATTACATGTTTGTACTTCCTCAGTTGCTTCTTTTTCAAACGGCCCAAGGTTTTTTGGTCTGTATGATGTTTTCCATGAAATTTGTTGTATTGATGAACACAAATTTGCATTTAAGTCTTAGACAGTTTTTCTTGTGCAAGTACTTTTTCTTTCCTCTAATTCTCCTTAATCATTTTGTATATCTTCTGTATGGAAATTCTAGGCTTCTTGCATAATAGTAACAATACATCATGTCTTTCTTATCCTCAATAGTCCGATCTATCATCTTTATGGATCAATACATCATTTCTTTCTTATCCTCAATAGTCTACTCTATCATCTTTATGGATCAGTACATAATTTCTTTCTTATCCTCAGTAGTCTACTCTACCATCTTTATAGATCTTTTGTGGCCTTCATTTTTTGTGATTTTTGTGGACTATTACTTCCTTCTACAACAGGTGGGCCATCTTCCCTTTGCACCTGGCCTAACCCAATTGTAGAAATGGTTTCATGTCTTAAGGATTCAGCACTGCCAGTTTTTGTTTCAGTCCTGACACTAGTGCAACTACCAGGATTGGGCACCTGTTTATCCTGGGACTTGTGCACCCAGCTGTCTTATTTTTAATTTGTAACCTACTTCTGTCCTTGATATATGTTATATAAAATGCAGTCTATATATCGCTGTTGCCTTGGTGAGATTTTGTGAAAAACAGGGTCCACCTCATGAAAGTAATCACTAAGGCTTGAGGATGAATTCAGTTCCAGGAATACTACTCTCCTTTGCTTGTTGATTTTATCATCTCTCCATTTGGACCTCACATAGTTTTCCTACATGGATCTATATATGAGTTCACTTGGCAACAAACCTCACTGATTGGTTTATGTGTGTGACAATGCTCCTAGGGGCTCTGCACAGGCACTTTTCCCAAACACATTCCTCCCCATCCACCTTTTGACCTACTTGAATTAATATTAGGTACGCAGTCACCGGGTGCCATTTTTAAACTTTCCCTTGCTGCCTCCAGCCTGCGGCATTTGCTAACTCTACTGTAAGTGTTTATAACCTGTGTTAGGTATAAAACCATGTTTAAGGGAGTGTAAATATCATACTTGCATTAGAAATACTATTTTTCTACCACCTGATGACAGTAGCAGCTATTACATTGTTCGATATTGTTCTGTTTTTGAATATATGTGTGGGTGTGCGTACCTTAGTGTGAAACACCCATTTAACTAGCTGTACAGCTGTGGTTTTGTGCTGAAGGGCACATTTTTTCACTGTGTATATTTATAGCTGTGAATTGTTATGTGGTTTAGCTCTTTGCACTATATTGCTCTAGTCATGGTATACCCCTCCATGTTACTGCTCTTTTTATCTGGTCACCACTGTGGTGCAGCGGTTAACGTTGTCGCCTCACAGCAAGAGGTTCTCCGGTTCGATTCTCGGCTGGGGTGCCTTCTGTGTGGAGTTTGCATGTTCTCCCTGTGTTCGCATGGGTTTCCTCCGGGTACTCCGGTTTCCTCCCACATTCCAAAGACATGCATTTGGAGCATTTCTCCCCGGGCCTCCACTGAAAACAGGATCTGTGGAACCTAGTCGGACATTCCCGGTCAACAAATGTTAAATAAATAAATAAATAAATAAATATTACTGCAACTATGCTAGCTAATTTTACTGGTCTTAACATTGCAAATTGCTTAAATATCTGTATGCTGAATATGCTGTAAGAGGTGTGTATAAATGCTCATTGAGCTGTTATGCTGGCATTTTAACCTTCCCATTCCCACATTCTCTAACTCAGCTCACTGAACTTTGTATCCTTCTTAGCTATTCTCATCCCCACTCTTAAATATACACCATGCATGATCAGTTGTGTTTCGCTGCAATAAATCACAGTCCTGAGCAGCACCACAGAAAGCCCTTCCATACAGGTATAACACCTTGAAAAGGAAAACTATGGTGGTTTCCCTGCCCTGAAAATAATTGCTATGTAAGTCCTTAACTGCTGTTGTGCCTTGATTGCTTAGTTAATTTAAAGGTGGAAGTTCGATACTTGTAAGGAACTATAGTGAGGTTCAGACAGCAGCAAAGCATAGTCCACTCCCCAGCAATTGAATTAACCTGGAATTTGTCTAAGTAGCTCTGCCCCATCCCACAATCTCCCTCCTAAACCAGCAATGAGTTGTTTAAATGTACTGTTCTAGAACGTTAGTCTTAACGTTTGCATTGTATTGCGGTTAAGCATTGGTCAACATTAGGTTTTCTGAAACTATATACAAGGCATGGTAGCTTATTAATATCATAGCTACAGTTAGACTGCTGCTTAAGCCTTTATTCATCAGTCGCAGTGCTTGAAGGGCTCCTGTTATCTGGCCAACAATAAACTAAAAACACACAAAAAAAAAACTTTACCAAACCAAGTAGCTCAGGCAAAGCAGCTGGAGTTACCCCTCTCAATATATGTATTCACAAGAACTCCAGGAAACAGACATCTAATATAAAAGGACAAGGTTTATTCAATAAAAAAAAAACAAATAAAATCAAGGATAAGTGCTTCCGTCCTGTGCACTTCCGAACTTCATCAGATGAACAATTAAACTTTCAATTACATTTTATAGTACAAAATACAAACATCATAACAATTAATAAGATAATGACGCACCCCCTTAAACACACTGAAACAGATATTCTCAGCACTGAAAACTTAATAGAGAAAGATACAATAGATTAAAACTTCATGTTGTTCATGTAAATTTAAAATATTATTTAAATCAAAGACATATATATTATCTTTCTAATGCTCTAGGTTTTAAAAGAGAGCTTATTGAAATATGTTTATTTAAACCTGGACAACTACCTGCATCAAGTTGCAGCTGCCAGTACAGCTCCCTCTTTTCCAATAATAGAGACCAAGCACCACCTCAAACTTCTGTCTTAATGTTATCAATTACTGTGAAATTAAACTGATGCCCTTCATTTTCTATGACGTGTTTGCTAAGGGCATTAGTTTTTTTTTTTTAACTTGATGTCATGCAGATGTTCATAAATACGTTTTTTTAGCTTATGGACAGTTTTTCCTATGAAAAACAGCAAAAGCTGTTACACAAAGCACAATATATAATCCTTTCAGATGCACAATTATATCTTTGACAAATCCTGACCTCAATGTTATTAATGTAAAAAACACTACCTTCCTTTATGAATTTACAGTAATTGCACATTCCACACTTGCTCATGTAACCATTACTGGAACTTCTGCAGCTACTGCACTTTAGTCAACTTACCTTTGCTCACAAAATCCTCCATCACCAAGATAAAACTCCTGCTCTCCATAACCACTTAAAACCATATATATATATATATATATATATATATATATATATATATATATATATATATATATAATATGTATTATTATATATATATATATATATATATATATATATATATATATATATATATATACATTCAAACCTCTAGATATCTCTGCTCTTCCAACAAATCCCTCCTACACATCTCCAAAGTAAACAACTCAGCCAGTAAATCACTATTTTCACACTACATCTCCAAATTATGGAATAAACTCCCAAGCTCTCTCATTTCCAACTGCTCTATTCCACAATTCAACACACTACTAAAAACACACCTTTCAAATTCCTGGTTCTGTCCCTATAACCATACATAACAGCTCAATGTTTCTTCCTGAGAAGCTAATAATTGTGCACAGATATCTTCACCAGGCCTCCAAAACTAGAACTTGCTACCTATTATATTTGAGCACAGCTATCCCTCCTGTGCAGTGATTTATGTATTCTTTCGATCTCCAATGGTCTTTTACATACTCTATCTCCAACTGCTTTCTTCCAGTACATGAAAAGTAATGCATGACATGTTGGCTAGAAGCTACTACTACCTCTTCATGTAATTATAATCTTTCTCTCTCTCTTTTATATGGTATTGTACTCTTTTGCATTACCTTTATATTACTTACTATTCTTTTGAATTTCTTTCCGTATTGTGACAAATTATTATTGTATATTGTACTATGATTTTTTTTTTTTTTTAAGTAAAAAAATGGAGCTTTTCTCCCTGGGCCTCTGCTGAAAAAGGACCTGTCTGTTGTCGGACTTTCCTGGTAAACAAATGTAAAATAAATAAATAAATACATTTATATGGGATAACATATTCTACTTGCTGTCATTTTAAGAAATTCACTGAGTAGATTATCTGCAGATGCAGAACATATATTAAGTTTGCTTAAGAGATTTTTTTATATAGGCTGTAGGTCCTGGTTGAAGTGTAAATGAGGATGTAGTAGATGTGTGTTGCTTGAAATCTGCATTACTATGCCTAAATTGCTTTGTAATAGATGTATGTTGTGTAATAGATTCTCTGCTGTCTTCAAAGTACTTATTACATTGTGTAGTAGTGTCCAGAGTTGTACTATTTGGACATGACTGGAGTTATATTTTTGTACTGGTTGCAGTACTTTTTTTTGATAGTTGACCAGAATTTCTTTGTATTAGCTTTGCAATTATTTTGGGGTTTGCTATATTTTCTTGTCAGAGATTATGTAGTTTTTGGTCTGGCTGTAAAGACTTTTGTATTGTTGGAGGTTTTGTGGGGTTCTGTGTGTCTTCAAGGCTTTGTCTCTAGTTTGTTTTAATCATCTTGTTGCGTTAGTTAATCAGGGTGTGTCTCTTGTTTTTATTCTTTTATTTCTGGGGGATGCAGTTTTATTTAAAGTGTTAGGAACAGTGGAGTTACATTGTCCAATGGCATCATCTGGTGGGACATCTCTTAATATATTCCAGTTTATTTTGGAGAGGATATTGTCAAATGCCTAAGGGTTAAAAATTGTTAGGTTATGAGCGTTTTTTATCATTTACTGGTTTGGAAGATTTTGTGTGTGGCATTTGGTAAAGACAGGGAGATGGTCAATGAGGGGATTTGATAGGACGCAAGATAAAGAAAATTTAATGCCATCAGATACTAACATCCTGTCTAATATGGAATTTTGCTAAAGTATGTTGGGATTTGAATCAATTGTTTGTATCCAGAATGATTTATGCTAGATTTAGGGGAAGTAGATGTAAGCTCAAGCTAATGGATATTAATATCTCCTAGTATGATTGCTCATGAGGGATGGACGTTGAGGTCCAGTGTAGAATATCTTCTAATGCATTGATTTTATTACCTGCGGAAATATATAGGTTATGATACAGATTTGTTTGTGCCTGTTTAGCTTGAGGAAAGTGATAAGAAGATCAGTTTTCCTGAATTGTGGAATGGGAGCATTATAAAGGGTTGCATTATAAGGGGTTAGGTTGATACAATTTGGATAGTTTGTTACCATACCACAGCCTTTCCTTTCAGAGTGATCATTCCTTATTATGTCATAGCTTAGTGGTAATGTTTTGGTGTCACGAATATTTAGTTGTAGCCATGTTTCTGTTATGGCTAGGATGTTGGGTTTTTGAACAGTAACTCATGCATAGAGTTCTGTGATGTTGTCACAAATACTTTTAGCATTTAGAGTAATAAAAGTTGTTGACAACAGTTAGAGGGGTAAGATGCTATTTGATTTTGTTTATAAGTAGTATTGAATTAATTTTCATTTTAGCTTAGTTTTATTGGGCCTGGATTTTCGTGAATATAACCACTGGTGTATGATGGACCAGTGTGTGTGTGTGTGTGTGTGTATATATATATATATATATATATATATATATATATATATATATATATATATATATATATATTATATATATATATATATATATATATATATATATATATATATATATATATATATATATATATACATGTATGTGTTATTCTAGCAGAGGATGTTATTTTATATTTTCATGAAGGTACATTGAGTGACTTAAATTTGAAAGAGAGGTGTGGTATGTCCTGATAGGTGCTGGCTGCTATTATCATATTAACTATAGATGGAGTAGGCCCATCTGTTGGGTACTTAGTTGGGGAGATAATAGTGTGAATCTGGTACCTCTGGTGGCAGGTGTGGTGATTAACGTATAGTAGTAGGTAGACTCAAGCCTTTATAAGCAATTCATAGTGTTATTGTTACCTAACTTGTGACAGACAGGTATAGAATAAAATTGTTTGGAAGAGAAATTGTAGGTCTTGTAAAGAATAATTGTTTAATACTAGGATAGATAGATAGTATACGAGTGATGGGAAATAGTGATTATGTGTGTACTGCAAGTAACAAAGAAGTAGTCATGAAAATTACACTTCAGTTAGAGGAGCTGTGTAATAGGGAGCTAAATGAAGAGGGATCCTAAAGTGCTAGGTGATTAATATGTTAGGCACTTAGTATTACTAATTGAGTATGGCTGGATAGTATAAACGTAGAGGGTTTAGGGATGTGTGGGAATTGGGGGTAGGGTGGGGGGGTGAAGTAGAGCCCGAGGGAAGCCTGATCAATACTATGGTGGAATAACATATTTTTTACAGGATGATAATCCCTTGACAACATGCTGTGTCAAGCAGAATAATTATTTCTTAACAACAATCGCTATATGGCAGTCAAAGAAGACAGAAATATCAATGTATGGCAGTCAAAGAAGACAGAATTATCAACGCAGGCTTCTAAGTGTAAAACATTTTCATTATGAAGTGTGGTATTGTCTATGCTATATGGATATGCATGGCTTGCCTGCAAAATCTGACAATGTTACCTTTATTAACATTTAATTTATGCTCATTTTCAATGCACTAGGCATTTATAACTGTAAGTTTCTGCTTGCAGACTTCTGTGTCAGAGGGGGATTTGTGAGGGACTCCCAATTTTCAGTCATCCACAAGCTTGGTTACCAATAGAGCTAGGTTTCTAGTTTCTAGATCAGAGAATTAGATATCAAACAAATGATGTCAAAGTATTGAGTTCTGGTATACACCACTGATCACCTTCATGTTATCTGATACTGTCTCTGCTACTCACACAGTATAGGTTATAGGTCCTGTCTTTTTGTCAACTGTTATCCATCTTACCATATAGCAGTCTATGTTTAACGCATTTAATTTATTAACTATGTTAGCATAGGAGATACTGTCAAATACTTTGGCCAAATCAAGGTAGGACTTGTATACTGCCTGAGCTGTGTCATCTGTATGTCTTACCTTTTCAAAGACATTTACAAGGTTCATTAGACAGGATGCACCTTTTACTCAGACACCCAAACAACCACCACCTCAGAACACAACACCTGCAACACATAGACCTCACAGTCAGAGTGTCAAACAGTCACAGCCCTTAAGGCCAAACACAATGCCAGACACACTAGTCATTGGTGACTCCATAGTCAGACACACTGACGTCCCGCTCACCAGACTGAGTAAGGAGAAGGTCACAGTAAGCTGCCTGTCGGGCGCTAGAATCCGCCACATAACGCAAGCACTCAGGTCTCTCAACAGCAGGTACAAATATGACTCAGTCATTGTCCACGCTGGTGTAAACGACCTGAGACGTACCTCCTTGGACTACATGAAAAGAGACATTGAGGAGCTCTCTGATTATGTAGCCCAGGCAGGTATGACCCTGACCTTGAGCAGTATCCTACCTTCACCAAGAATGATGCCACAATACAGAGATAAGATGATCAGCTTTAACAATTGGCTTAAACACTGGTGTCATTCAAAGGGGATCCAGTGTCTGTTTGCCTGGGATGACATGCTGGCAAGCCACGCTGCTTCGCAAGGGACGGCTTGCACCTGTCACCCCTGGGATTCCGGATATTGGCAAAGGCTCTTGCCACCCCCATAGTGCCTTTTTTAGGCAAGGCTCAAATTCTAAACCTACCACCCTAGAACACAAAAAAGGAAAAAAACTAAGGGTAATGCTGCTCAATGCCAGAAGTCTAAATCTCAAAATGCACGCACTCGAGGCCCTTCTCAGTATGGAGAACATCGATGTCTGTGCTGTGACAGAAACCTGGTTCAAGGCTCCTGAGAGCACCCCAGCGCTATCAGGTTTTACCTCATATCATGCGTTCCGGCCCCAAAATCCGGACAATACCAAGAAAGGAGGGGTATCCATATTCATCAAGGACACCCACACCTCAAGACTGGTGGCAACGCACGATGCATCGGAGACCATCCAGGTGCAATTAACCATAGGCAAGACTGCTCTGCAAATTGTAGCATGTTACAGGCCACCCTCACAAACTCAGGAACCTCACATGGCCTTCCTGAAAACACTAGAGGATAAATGTATCACCAAACACCATCATACTAGGTGACTTCAATTACCCTAATATAGACTGGGAACACTACTCAAGCCCAAACACCCTAGCCCAAAAGTTCCTGGAATTCATAAACTCAAATGCCATGGAACAAGTAGTCACCATCCCCACAAGAGGAGATAACATACTTGATCTCATCATCACGAACATGGGAGCACAATGTTCAACACCGGAGGTGTACCCCTCACTGGTGAGATCAGACCACAAACTAATCTCGCTGGAGGTCCTCATCCCACCCCGACCTGATATAAAAAAGACCACAGTAAAGAACTTCTCAAAAGCCGACTTCACACTTCTAAAGACTAGTGTGGTCTCCTTTAAGGCCCCCGAGCCAGTGGAAAACAGTACTCAAGCCGCTGAATCACTTACAAATGCCTTCTACCAGCACCTGCAGGACTGCATGGATAAGGCAATCCCAAGCAAAACAAAGACTCTTTGTACCAAAGGCAAGCGTCCAGTCTGGTGGACCCCAGCCATAAACAAACTCTACAACAAAAGGAGGAAGCTACTACAAGATAGAGCAAAATCCTTAAAAGGTAAGACACCCTTGATCACTATAAGTAAAAAACTAAGAGCTCTCATAAAATAATCCAAAGCAAATTTCGAGAGAAAAATAGCTAAAGACTCAAAAGACAATCATAAGGCCTTCTTTAGCTATGTTAGAAACCTGGGAGGAAACTCCCAGATATGCTCAGAGCTAGTTCAAAATGATGTGAAGATTACTGATCCTACAGACATTGCCAACATACTGGCTGACAGGTTCAGTGCAAACTTCTCCCCCCCCCAAAAGGAGAGATATCTATACCAAATGATTGCAGCCCCCAAACATCTCCAGCGCCCAAGTGAGAACTGCTCTCTCCAAAGCAAAAACACAGCATCCATGGGACCTGATGGTGTCCCCGGCTGTGTGCTCCATGAACTCAATGAGGAATTAAACCCACAGCTAGGACAGCTGTTTAATCAAAGTCTTACCTCTGGATATGTACCCAGGAGTGGCGCACTGCAACTGTGGTACCACTTCACAAAGGCGGTGCCTCCACCGACCCTGGAAATTACCGCCCATTAGCTTGACAAGCCTTATCTGCAAAGCCATGGAGAGGATCATAATGGACCTCATAAATAAAGACATAGGAATTTGCAGACTTTGGATCCAACCCAGTTTGGCTTTGTCAAAGGCAGATCATGCCTTTTAAACTTGGTTGACTTTTGAAACAGTCACCAAAGCCATTGATGAGGGAAAGGCAGTCCATACAGCCTACCTCGATCTGGCTAAGGCCTTGATACAATACCCCACTCGGGTATCATTGAAAAACTCATCAGCTTAAATGTCAACCCATACATCACAAGATGGGTTGCAAACTGGCTGAGTGACAGAACCCACAGGGTCAGAGTTGCTGGCGCCATGTCAGACTCAAAGCCTGTCACAAGTGGTGTCCCACAGGGCTCAGTCCTGGGCCCACTCTTGTTTGGCATCTACTTTTCCGAAGTACAAGCAAACACAGGAGGGTTATGGCTGACAAAGTTTGCAGATGACTGCAAACTGGGCGCCATAGTAGAAAACACATCTGACACAGATATCCTTCAGAAGGGTCTCACAGAAATGGATAACTGGTGCCAGAGCCACGGCCTAAAGTTAAATGCCAAAAAATGCATAGTCATACCCTTCGGGAAAAACAAGGTTACCCCTAGCTACCAAATAGGTGGCAATTCATTGAGCACAGAAGAAGTTATCAGGCACCTGGGGACCCAGGTTGATAGTAGTCTGTCATTCGACACCCATGTAGCTAAAGTAGTTAGGAAGACCTTCTACATTGCCCACCTTATCATGAAGGGATTCTCATCTAGATCAAGGGAGGTCATAGTCTCCCTTTACTCATCACTCATCAGACCAATGATTGAGTACAATGCCCCATTCAGAATGTATCTGACCCGACACTTGCAGCAGCTGGAGAGACCACAAAAGTTCCTCACCAAAAGGATAAAGGGTCTCAAAAATCTGTCCTATGCTGCCCGACTGAAAGAACTCCAGCTCTATTCAGTCGCTTACCGCTTGCTCAGAGGTGACCTTTGCCTAACATACAAGGCCATGTCAAACCCAGATTTGATGAATATGCTTCACCTCAAAAAATCTAGATCCATCAGAGCCACAAGGGCGGGAGACTTAAACCTTGACACGGCTATTAACAGGACGTGCTCGAGGGATAGATTCATCACCCAAAGACTCCCTATGCTGTGGAACAAAATCCCGGTACATGTGAGGCACAGCACCTCGCTGGCCTTGTTCAAGAGAAATCTTGACCAATGGATGGGAGATCGCAGATATACCCCAGGGATTACCTCAGTGTCACTGCTCGACAGAGGCACAGCAAAATAATGGGTATAGTTCCCCATACTAAAGGGGTGGCGTAAGCCACAAAACGATGGGCTAGGCTTGTAAATGCCCTCGGGCAGATAGCCTAGTATGAACCTATGAACCTATGAAGAATACTGAATTGCTGTGGTTCTAGCCTGATGAGATGTTTAACTTTGATGTTGATTAAGGAAGTTATCCTGTAATCCATGGCCTTTCAAATGAAATGTATCAGACTGATGGGCTTATAATTTTCAGGGTTATTTGTAGAGCCATCTTTATGTAATAGCATCACCAGTGCTATACACTGTATTTCTGAGGCTGAGCCTGTAGTCAGTCTCAAGTTAAATAGCTTATGGAAAGGTTCGGCCAGGGAAGGTTTAGTGCTATTTAACAACAACCCCATCCCATGGAGAAGGTGTTGTTAGTCTTGGTCTTGGACAGCACTTTCAGTACATGTTCTTTAGTGATGATGGGTGCAGGGGTTCGACAGATGCAGGGTTCATATACCTTTGGATAGTCATTGTAGGAGTGAAATTTGTATTAATTGCATTGTTACTATATTAGCAATATCCTTCAGAACTAAGTATGTTTTGTCATTAAGTATGACATCTGTACATTGCTGAGTGTTGTTTCTTAGTTTTCTAATATAATTAGAAAAAATGTTTTAATTGCCCTTTTCCTTAGATGCCAGCCTGAGTTCATGAGCTGCCTTAGAATATCTTATTTTTTTTTTAATTCTTTGACAAATTCCAAACATTTCCTTGACCTTGGGATTGTCATATCTGTTTTATACTCTACTGAGTTTTTGTTTCTTCTTAATATATATTTTATTTACATTGGAGGACCACAAGGTGGTTTGCTCTTAAATGTTCTATTATATTTGGATATAAATGGAAATGCCAGTCCCATACATTTATTTGTGTGGATATAAAGCATATTTCTGAATATCTAATGAGCTGATGTCTGAGGTGATGCTTCTATAAGTGAATTTTGAGACTGCCATAGAATGTATGGAGATTTGTACACTTAAATTGTTTGAATTCTGATTGTTTGGTTTCAGGGGTTGAGATAGTTTAAGAGAAAAGGCTAGGAGCTTATGGTCTGACTTAATTAAAGAGTAAGTTACTAGTGAATTGTGTATGGTGACACTACATTTCTTAGTACCAGAGCAAGATAATTTCATCCTCTTCAGTCAGCTGATGGGCAGTTCAAGTCTCACAGACTGATAGAGTTCTTATTTATAGGAAGTTCATCCATGACATTTAGGAAAGTGACATGAACTTCCTGGGTCATGGAAGGTATCTTGTAACAGGCGATAGACTGATAGTTAATTTTCTTTAGTGTGATTTGGAGTTCAATAATTTCTGTTTGTGTACATCTCACAAACAAGATTATTTCTATTAAGTAAGAGTCTATTATCTCTAAGCATAAGGCCATTATTACATTGTTTTAGGATACATAATGCTAAGAGGCCTGCAACAGAGGGGAAGACAAGAATCTGGCTAGAGGTGATATGTTCTTTGACAAATATGGAAACACTGCTACAGATGTCTTTGGGTCTGAAGGCATGGTAGGTATTAAACTGCTAAACCCAGACATGGTGGGAGAGCATTCTTGGCATTTAAATGTGTTTCCATAATTAAAGATATATGAATGCCCTGCAGACGCAGGATGGCCTCATGATTGATTTTGTTTAGACTTATAAGCAGATCCGCCTTTATCTGATCCTGATTTAATATTGACACATTTGGTATATTGGAATAGTTATAAACTTTATTTTGCCTACAAAAATCACTATAGCAAGTAGCAAGAGCTTTAGCCAGTATGCAACCATGTTTGAATGTGAGGTGCAGACCAGGCCTTGAATAGCAAGTAGGATTGTAAAGCATTTGATCCCATATTTACATACTGGATCCACCTGGGGTGTCATCAGTTATTTAGCAAATTGCTGAAGACAATCATCCTTTCTTTGTATCTAAGCATTGTTTGTGGAGAAGGGAGGATTCTAGTCAGTATAAAGGTCTTGATTGCATTGGTGACACACATAGAGATATCAGACATCTCACTCTCCCTCTTCAGTTCACTGGAGGGTTTTCACACCAAGTCATTCACCCCCTATATACACAACTACCATACTGTAGTCACATTTGTCCTGTCCAAAGATCCTAAGAGGCTTTGAAATGTCTAAGATTCTGGCACCTGAAAGACAACTCACTGACAGTCTATCTTCCTCCAGTCTAGTGAGTGTGGACAATATTTAGTTTACTATTGAATCATCAGCCACTAAAATATTGTTGCTTCTGCAGTGGTCTGCTCTACTGACACTGAGCCCTTTTTTCTCATGGTGACTTTATGTCAAAAGTGAGATATGTGATGTAATATATTGATTTTTGCAGAGATGTAATCCTTACAAGTTTAGAGGACTTAGTTAAGAATTTCTTTGCAGTGTCAGCATACAGCATTATATTATACGTCAGGGATAACTGCATAGCTGTGGTGTGTTAATGCAAAGAACACAACCTGTGTTTTTTGTGAGTGTGATGAATCCATATTTCGTAAAAGTGTACGCCTCTCCCAGAGTTATTTGTATTTAGTAAGAATGTATTATCTGTAAGCATAAGGCAATTGTTACATTTTTTATTTTTTTTATTTATCATTTTTTTGACTGGGAAAGTCCGACTAGGTTCCACAGAGCCTGTTTTCAGCGGAGGCCCAGGGAGAAATGCTCCAGATGCATGTCTTTGGAATTATTTTAAAATACATAATTCCAGGAGGTTGGCAACAAAGAGGAAAGCAAGAAGGCTGATTTTACATTTTGTGTAGAGTGAAACAAAATGTGACAGAGAGTTCAAAATCGCAAATAAAATAGATATTTATGATCTACTGTGATAGTTATCAGTTAAGGTGGGGGTAGAGTAGTTAAGTTCGGTTTTCTATTTAGATCAGTGTCTAATTTGGGTTTAAATGTGACAGTGATAAGCAAAGCTTGGAAGGCATGCGTAACAGTAATGTTGTGCTTTTATCTATAACAGCTGTGGGCTAAGCTGTGCAATGCAGCACCATTAAGGGGCTAGTATGAAATACTATTAGGGTGTTATATTTCCAGCTCTGTACATTATGAAGCTTGCTACACCTGTATGCAACAAGAGCCTATTACCCTTTAGGTTTGTCAGTTATATTAGGAAAATTTGCAACAAAAAGTGCATGCACCTACAGCACATATGTTTCAACTCCGCACTGCTAAGTACAGCTCTTCTCAGTATAAAATAAAATAGGTTAAATAAAAGAGCTAATGAAAAAACAGGTAATACTTTAACCAATAGTGTTCTTTCTTCCTAGAACTGTAACAATTACTCTCCTAACACTAAAACTGGCTCTTGGCTGAAACTTTGAAAATTGATTTAAAACTAAGCAAATAAATATATCAACTCTGATTAATCTGCTTAGCAACACTTAAATCACTTGAAGTGCATTGCAAACAGTAAAACAACTACAATTAATAGTAGTAACTTCAGATGCAGACAAAAACAGGAAAATGTAGAAAAAATTATAGAAATCACACAAAGTAGATTTAAATTGTTAGGTGACTTTAAGGGCAGTATAATAAATATAATTTCCTCCTTGTTAGACAGAAAACTGAGTTAAAACTCCACTTTGTTTTCTGAGATTGAGCACAAGAATGTAGCTTACAGGAGTCTTAAAATAAGGCAGCAGTGGCTCTTTCACTTGTGCAATATAAAATAAAGAGAACAATGAAAGAACCAATGAAAAACAGCTAGAGGTAGTCTTTAGCTTCCCCAGAATTGAAAAAGTACCCTAGTAGATAACTACTATAGGCACTATGTAACTCATACACTTGACCAAAACTGTTTGCTCTAATTTAAAAAAAGTGACTAAAAGCACAGAAACTAAATACCCCAACGTTGATTAATTTATTGATCAACAAATAAATAAATTGAAATACAATGCAGTCTAAGTTGTAAAATAATTAATAGCTGCAACTTCAGATTCAGAAAAAACACAGCTGAAGTATAGAAAAATGATGTAAACCATCAAAACTGACTTGTTTCACTAGGTACAGAAAGAAAATAATTGAAATTCAGTGTTAACTGTAAATCAACTAAAACTAATTGCGTTGACTTCAAGTTCAGAGAAAAAATTACAAATACTACTCAAAACTGATGTAAGCAACCTATACGTCACCAAATGTCAAGCATTCCTCATACAATATGCTAACGACTTCACATTAATCTGTTCTGTTAGTAACACAATTACTCTACAAAACCTCACTCAAGAGTCATTTCCATTAGTTGAAAGCTGGCTCAATAACTCCCATCTTCAAAAATAAATAAGTAAATAAATAACAGAAAAGGAAAGCTGCTGCTGCTCATCCTAAAAGGCTCTATGCGTCTCAAAAAAATCTCTATAACAGTGCTTGATAACACCCCTATAGAAGTCATCCCCCATACCAAGCTACTAAACATGACAATTGATGATAACCTGAAATTTGACTTACACTTGCAACTAATAGGCTATGAAATGCTCATCAAAAATTAGTGGCACGCGATAGAACAAAAAACTACTTAACTGATTAATTCTGGAAACTCCTGGCCTCTAAACACTTGCTCCCCACATTACTATATCATTTCCCAGTACTGCTTAACCTTCAAACTTCCATCTAAAATAAAGTGAACCACTGCTATAACACTTGTCACTAATTCATCAAACAGAACTCATCAGTTCTCAGCTCTAAAACAGATTGATTGGTTTGAATAGCCAAAACAACTCACTTACACACAACTACTCCTAGTCCCACAAATTAATATACAAACCAGAACAAAGCAAAGCCCTGCCAGGCTTATTGCACACATACACTCATGCTAGGCCACTTTGATCTGGAAACAAAATACTCCTCAGTACCTACAAATCATACCTGTCAGCAGGAGCCTCTCTGTATTTCAGCTATGCAACCCACTCCTGGAACTCTATTCCCTTGTCCCTTAAAACATACTAGCAACCTTTCCAATTTCAAGACAGGTCTAAAAAGAAATCTACCTGATACATGGAACTGAACTCGCACAACCCTCAAAACAGATGCATGACCACCTACTCACTATAAATATACCTTTCTAACTCTAAATTCACTAACACTTCCATATATTGTCAGGTAGTAATGGGCCAAAATCAAAAGAAGCTCTCACTTCAATGTTACCATACTAGTAATGTATGCGAGTCTATCCCTTCAGCCAACACGTACTATTTATTTCTTCTCTCGTGTCCTTCCATAACATTCTCATGTTTCTAATAAGAACTCTCTCTCCATGCCCTTGTTTTACCTTCCTGCTCATCACTCCTCCTCGTCTCATTCTATTCCTCTGTCTATTTCAGCAATACAATAGTGCATTGTTTTTTAGAAATATACATTATTAGAAATATAGTCATTAAATAACCATGTATTAGTTTGCTTGATATGGGTTATCAACTTATGTAAATATTGCATTCTTATATTTCTGGAAATATGAAAGCAGCCACCACGAATATCAGCAGGACATAGGTTACAGCAACTCCCAAGTAATGACCATAGGCAATCCTTCAAAAACAGCAAGAACTTTTATTCAAATAACATGAAATGAGCGCTTTCGCATAGCCAAGCTATGCTTCTTCAGATATCAATTCAAAATGAAATCTGTAATGCTTATATGTGTTTTTATCTGTCGTGGGGATTTTTCCCCTTTGCTTATAATTATTTATCAACTACTGGGTGTGTTTATTGAGCCTTTCTTCCCAACTCATTATAAAATACTTAATCTGTTGTGGGTCTTTCTCACCTTATATATAGTTACTCAACTACTATTTAAATGTTTTTGAATTTGCTGTGGAGCTTTCTCCCCAGACTCCACTAAAACTGACCCAGTGGCTCACTTGGACTTTGCCAGTTATCAAAGTACAAATAAATAAAATAAATAAAAATAAAAATAAAATTTAAATAGATGGGCTTTCTTCTGACTTTGTATAAAGCATTGTTAATGCAAAACTCAAAAATGGCTTATTTAATTTGATTCTTCTAAAGGAAAAGTATAAACACACTCAAACAGATATAATAAAGACTAAAAAAAAATAAATCAATGCAAAGTTGGATCTGTCTCTCAGTGTGACAGTATCAAACATCATTATGCACACCTTCCAAAATATGAAAGGAAAAAAAAATGATATAGTGCTTGTATGCAGGGCCTAGAAGAAGAAAATATATTTTATTACTACCTGGACCTCGCAAAAGCCTTTGATACAATACCCCACTCGGGCATTATAGATGAGCTCACCAGCTTAAATATAAACCCCTTTGTCACTAGATGGATTGCAAACTGGCTCAAGGACAGAACCCACATGGTTAGAATTGCTGGAGCCATGTCAGACTCCAAACCAGTTACAAGTGGTGTCCCACAAGGCTCAGTCCTGGGACCTCTCTTGTTCGGTATATATTTCTCAGAGGTACAGGCCAACATGGAAGGACTGTGGCTGACTAAGTTCGCAGATGACTGCAAACTGGGCGCCATAATCGACTCTCCAGTCGACACAAGCATCCTCCAAAAGGGCCTCAAAAAAAGAGACAACTGGTGCCAGAGCCATGGCCTCAAGCTAAATGCCAAAAAGTGTATAGTCATCCCCTTTGGCAAAAACAAAGTGCCCACAAATTACCACATATGTGGTAATCCATTAAGTACAGAAGAAGTAATTAGGGACCTGGGGACCCAAGTTGATAGCAATCTCTCATTTGACAACCACATGGCCAAAGTGGTTAGAAAAACATTTTATATAGCCCACCTAATCATGAAGGGATTCACATCTAGATCAGGGGAGGTCATCGTGCCTCTTTACTCATCCCTCATCAGGCCTATAATTGAGTACAATGCCCCTTTTGGATGTACCTTACCAGACACCTGCAGCAACTGGAAAGACCCCAAAAGTACCTCACCAAGAGGATCAAAGGGCTCAAACAGATGCCATATGCTGCCCAGTTAAAGAAACTCCAGCTCTACTCAGTGGCATACCGCCTGTTCAGAGGTGATCTGTGCCTGACGTATAAAGCCATGTCCAACCCGGAATTAATGGATATGCTGCACCTCAGAAAATCCAAATCCCATCGAGCTCTGGCTCGAGACTTGAACCTCAGCACTGAAATAAATAGGACATGCTGGAGGGACAGATTCATAACCCAGAGGCTCTCTTCACTCTGGAATAAAATCCCAGTCCAGGTTAGGCAGAGTCCCTCATTGACACTCTTCAAGAAGAATCTTGATGAGTGGATGGGAGATCTTAGGTTTACCCTGGGTATCACTTCTGTGTCACTGTTAGACAGGCACAGTATACTAACCTCGAAAAAGGGCATAGCAAAATAAATTTAAAATGGGTGGCGAAAGCCAAACACATTCTGGCTAGGCTTATAAATGCCCTAGGGCAGATATCCTAGTATGAACCTATGAACCTATGAACCTATTATTTCAGACTCAGGAGGTTAAGGCATATAATGAAGCAAGAATTTAGACATCAAAAAACAAGGTTAAAAATACAATCAGATGAGCTATTATTCAGTTGCAGACTTGTTGAGGATTACCGTTATATGCATAAAACTTAATGCCCATTCAACATCAAATGCACTCATGAATGTAAACATTCAGCTAAAAAGAAATTATACATTTTAAGTATACAAGAACTTTATTTTCTCCACTTAAACCGTGTTCCAATCAAAAGCAACATCATATTGATCAATAAGACAATTAAGAATTTCTTAAAGCAAAATCATGCAAAAACATCATTTGAGCATTCATTAAAATGCATTGGTCCACAGGTAAATTGCTGTACATCCCTTGATAAAAAAATGTATAAAACCAAGTTTAAACTGCCATATGTATAAATAACATATATAAAATGTATAAGTAACATATAAAGAATAAAAATAACATGCTTGTATGTGATAAAATATATTAAATATGAAAAATAGTATATACTCTGCTCCTAACTGCTACCCCTGTTAATTCTGAGCCTTTTATCATTTAGAAGGCACTTCATGTTAATAACCTTGTTTAAGCCAGGGAATTCATCAGCTTTCAAACTAATCTGCCACATAGCTTGTTTCTTTTCTAGGAGATTCTTATAATAACCTCCCCCTTTGTCATCTAACTCATGCTCTAGAACAAAAAACAAGACGTTTTTGAACTTGGCAAAGACCAAGCTGTGCTTGTATAAATCATTGTTAGTGTCTTTATTTTTTATTAAACTTTTTTTTATTAATTTTCATAAGTTCATGAGATTCCTACATCATACATACAATTATATATAAACATAACAATAAATAACAAAACTATATACAATGCCCATAACATAAATTTTCTTTACTTAGAATTGTTACATTTTATATAGTAACTTTTTAAGCTTCATCCAGGATAATTTCTTATGTGTTATTTGTGTTGTTCTTGAAGCAAGAGTTAAAAGTTCTCTATTACGTACAGTCTTGGCCAATAATGTAAATTCAGTAAAAGATATACCCCGGGATTCATGAACCTTGCGCCAGGCGCCCGCATAGCGTTGGCGTTATAACGCCAAATATGGCTGCTGAGCGATTCAGGTATGAATGAATTCCACGTGCACTACCGGCGTGCGCCGGACCGTCTCCGCCCCCCGGCGTAGGTATGCAAAACACACTGTGTGCGGTATTGCACCATGCAAATGAGGGCAATAGCGATCCACGAAGTGGCGCAGGCGTAGCGTAAGGGCACGGAAATGTAAACCAAAAAAAACAGTTTACATTTACCCAAACATACCGGAGGAGTAACGGAAGGCTGTCAAAGTCAGGTATCATATAGGTGCAATATGCCAATGTGGAAAGGCACCGAGAATGTCCAAAGAAAATATGCACAAAATGTAAAAATGACATAAATGGCACGACGTAGAAAGAACAGCAGACCCCGGGATGTGTGCACAGAAGTTGTAAAGCAATGAAATAATATAATTGGGGTTAAAAAAAAGGTCGGCGACCTCCGTGGCGTGTTCTCCACATGTACTACTATGGTGTTGTGGGTTTTGCTGTGTACATTACACTCCACCGGGCCTGCGGGATGCGCTTCGTGTTAATGCCTCTTTCTTTGGCCCATATCCATATGCTATGTTGTGGCGTGCCGCTGCTCTCCCATGGACAGCCGTCTTCCCCATGTATCATATTTGCACGGCTGTACATATAACTGTGGTACTTTGCATATCCACATTATGGCACTGTGTTCAGAACACCTCACTTAGACGTAAGCTGGATTACATGGCAGACAGCTATCCTTGCTGTCACTTACACTTTACCCATACATGACATACACCTTGTGTGTACTTGCCTATTTATGGTGTGTATGTCTATATTATTGTGCTGTATGCAGCTGTGTGTGTCATATAGCCATGTGTGCAGCTGTCATACTATATGGGTATCCTTTGTGGCCAGCTGTCACATGTGCCGCGTCTGCACATACCTGCAGACTGTACTACCCCCTCACGGCGGCAGCTGACCTTAGATGCGGCGGTGCCCTAGGCTGTGGGGCTACATAGCACAGCACATGGTGCACCCATCTTGATATACCTCATTGACAGCCTACTTCAGGTGTCCCTACTAGGGTGGCTGACCTGGAGCAGCCGCCGCGGGATTGGCGTATGCCTGACGACTATGGGCGCATCACCGGGCACATGTCTACGATGGTGTTTCACGGCGTCTAGGGTATTACACCACCGGGAGGGACCTCCACAGCTATGCTGAAGAATCGCATTATGTAGATACGTTAGTAGGTGGAGGTTTGGCCCACACCTGGGGCTGACCGATGGATAACTGTTGGGGGCATCAGCATCCTTTATGAAGCAGGTGGAAGCGAACACCCGTATGAGGAATGTAGTGTAGATGCAGATGTAGAGGTTGCTGCATTTGTCTACTCTGTCCAGTTCTGTACCATTGTATTATTACCACAGTGATATGCGTATCTTCCCATTGTTGGTCTGATGGATTGTGGAGATTACATGGTACAATATCATGTATCGTTATGGGTATAGGATGCCTTCTGAATTGTTGACATCGTGTGTGTATTAGTTAGCAGTCGTCTGTGCTTTCTATGTAGTGGCACATGTTCATTGCATAGAAAGTGACAAATCGGAGGTCATAGGTGATACCCAAAGCCTGGATGCTCCCATGTTATGTGTCTGCGTCTCCGCGGGGCCTAAGGGTGATAAGCATACATGTCTAACTAACTGGATACCATGTGTGACCTGCGGTAGAAATGTTCGTTGGCTGTTTATCCTACCTATGTGTAATGACATGGTTTGTGGCCATAGGGTGCCAGCGGGTCTTTATTGTTTGTTGTGAACCATGGTCAATTGACATCAATCCTATTAATCCACTGAAGGATGTCTTTCATTGGGTGGGGAGCATGCCATGGTTGATTCGACCATCGTATGTCTTTCCCAGCTGGCGTTGATATTGTGCCATTGGTATGGTTCCCACAGGTCACCCATCTGTTTCTGCTGTATGGAAGCGGTGCATATCCCCATTAATGTGCTGGCGGATTAAGTGCGATCAGATCTCCGGTATCTGCCCAGCGGTCTACGGGCTTTGTATGGGGAGGTTCTACTGTAGTCCCATTCTGTATTTCCTGGGTTATGCCTTGTAACAGCTGTGGGATTCCCCCAGGTTTGCAGCTATGGGTGCCATCTTGGCCCTACGTTTGTCCATCTATGGGAACTGCCTCACTGGACACCAGTATAGGGCTGTACACATTACACAGCTGCATTCATCATTTTCCGCGGGATGATTGCCATTATTAGTGCGGAGTAACGCATATGCCATGCCCACGTCCCTCACACGGGGCGGGACAACGAATCATCTGCCAATCCACGCCGAGACACATTTTTGCATACCCACGATCCTATGTCTGCAACACTCGATAGTACCCATTGCACATCCTTCATGTGTGCGGAATGGGATGTGACGATCGCATTTGGCTATTGACACGACGCAGCTGGGAGTCCTATTCATATGTCCTGCATGTCATGGACACTTGTCATCACCCTTGTACACGCCTTGTGGTGCCCATATGCACCTGTGCCAGAGTCACGGCTGTCACTTCTTCTGGTTACGCATTCGATAGCAGCCTGTCGCCATCACCTATGGACAAATATATGGGTCCTACTATGGACACCGATGTGCATATGTAAAGTGTAGAACATGTTGGACCGTGTCCATTCGGCCAGTGGTTTTGACTGCCGCTGTATGTTCCCCAGTCGCGGATGTCTGTTTGCCTACTCATGTTTATGTAGTGCTACTGAGGAACCCGTGTCCTTCCACAATTAACCCATATGGTGTTACTGTAGTCCTGCAGGTTGGCAACTGCTTTTATGTAATCCTCAGAGGTCCCATTGTGAACTATCCGCCACTGTATTGCCATAATAACACAGCCGTACATGGTAGAACCCATTTATTCATGACATGATGATCTTTATGAGTGGTAACGCCATACTTTAAGCATGCTATGACCTTCCTAGTTGGTTTTTTTGTTGGAGTGCCATTAATATGTGTTCCACAGGCGCTTCTCGATGACAGTTCCATGGAGTGGGAAGCGGGTGATCCCCATAGACTTGCTAGCAGCTTGGTTGCTGTATGCATCGGGATTCGGCTGGATGGATGTTCATGGAGTGTGTCTACTGTTGTTTCCAGCTGTATTTCCTGTGTTATGCCTTGCATACAGCTGTGTTATTTCACCAGGTTTGCTATTCTGGGTTGCCCATCTTGTCTGCACAATGTTTGTCCAGCCTTGGGAAATGCCTACTGGACACTGGTGTATGGCTGTACCCATTTCACACCTGCATGTTGCATTCTCCGGTGGATGATTGCCATTATTGGTGGGGGGTAAGCCATGTTCTGTACCCACATCCCTCCCACGGGCGGACAATTGGATCCTCTGCCAATCATCTCCGACACCCATTTCTGCATTACCCAAGATGCCATGGCTGCACCACCGACAGTAGCTATTGCAAACGTCTCCATGTGCGGAATGGGATGTGGACGCGCTTACATGTGTGGACTCGATAATCTGTGGATGTCTGTGCATATGTCCCTCATTTCATGGACAGGTGTCATCAACCTTGAACACGCTGGCGGTGCATTTCTTTGCTTGGCCACAGTCAGAGTCAATGGCTGTAGTTCATCTTGGTCTCCCCGCATGAAGGAGAATTTTTGGAGTCCTACAATGGACACAAATGTGCATATGTAAAATGTAGAACATGTTGACTGTGTCCATCTGGCCAGTGGTTGTGACCGCTGCTGTATGTTCCCCAATCATGGATGTGTGTTTGACTACACATATTATGTTGTGCCACTAAACCCGGTGGTCCTACTACGATTAACCCAAATGGTAATGATGTCATGCTGCAGGTTGGCAACTGCTTTAGGTAATCCTCAAAGGCCCAGTAGGACGTATACGCCACTGTATTGTCAATATAACACAGCCGAACATGTATACCCTATTTATTCATTTCACGGATGTTCGTTATATGCGGAACGCCAGTGTTGAAACATCCCATGACCTTCCTAGTTGAGGTTGTTTTAAAAGCCATTAGTATATGTTCCACGGTCGCCCATTTGTTCCGCAGTATGGAAGCGAGTGATCCTCATGTTGTTGATGGCAGATCCAGTGCCATGTACGCCGTACTGTCGCACGGCAGTCTGTCTGTATGGGGAGTGTCTACTGTAGTCCCTATCTGTATTTCCTGTGTTATGCCTTACTGCAGCTGTGTAATTCCATCAGGTTTCCAGTTATAGGTGCCATCTCGGTCGTACAGCATCCATCCATGGAGATTGCCTACTGACACTGATATAGGGCTGCACAACACTCACACCTGCTTTTACCATTATCCGGTGATGCTTTGCATCATTAGTGGGGAGTAAGGCACGTGCAAGAGCACGCGCATCCTCTCGCACGGGCGTGACAACGTGATTATCTGCCAAACAACATCGAGCCCCATATCTGCATACCCAGGATCCCATGGCTGCAACCCCTACGGTACCCATTACACATCCGTCATGTAATGCGGGACTGGGATGTGGACGTGACTTCTATGGACACGACAATCTGGGGATTTCTGTTCATATGTCCTGCATTTCGCTGGACAGTTGTCCCCAACTCAAACACGCTGGTGGTGCATATGTTCTAGCTGTGCCGCAGTCACGGCTGTCACTTCTTGCCTATTAGGCCGATGGCAGCTGGTCGATGCTGCTTGGAATGGATCAATTTTGGAGTCCTACAATGGACACCGCATGTGCATATGTAAAGTGTAGAACGTGGTTGGACTGTCACCATCTGGCCAGTGGTTGTGATCACTGCTGCTGTATGTTCCCAATCGTGGATGTCTGTTTGACTACCCATATTATGTATTACTTGGCCTGTCTATGTCCACGAGCCGGGTAAGGCGCGGAAATACAGCAAAACCACTGCATACAATGGAGCCTAGTACCAGAACAGTCACAACTAAACAAAGCAAAGGTACTAGTGGAAGAAAACGGCTCCTTTTTCTTCTTTTTTAGCAGCTTTATTAACAAAAGTAACGAACCAAGCAGCAAATATCGTGTAGTTTCAGCAAAACACTCCAAACACATTAACGCTATGTCTCCACACCCGGATTTTCGCTTTTGAATACACTTCCTCAGATGCACAATACTACAAGCTCTTCCCTTCTGCTTAAATACTATTGCTGATTGAATAATTAATCCTAATAATACAATAATGACTTAATTGCCATATTCTTCATATATTATACTATACATCACATTTTACAAAGTGCCTTCATGTCTACCCTGAAATCATGTTACAATTTATTACATTCCCATTCTGCTCACAACATTTTCTATAATTAATTATCAACTTTTATTCATGATATTCAAAACATTAAAATTTGACATTTTATATACAAAAATCTAAACATATAAAATATATCTACAATAATATATACAAACACAAAGTAAAAACATCCAATGCCCTCTGGTGTCTGGATGAACACATTACAACCACTGTTTTCACAGTTATGCCCAACTTAATACACTTCAAAGTTTACCCAGGTTCAAATTCATTTCTTACAGATACCCTTTCCCATAATTATCCTGCCACAAACTTTTACCTTTTTCCACTAAAATAGGTGCTGATTAATTATATATTTAATTATCTTTAATAATGTCTCAGTTATCTTTTAATCCCTGTTATAAATTTTCCAACTCAGAGCTTCATGCTCTTATTTTGACAATACTGGGGCCAAAGATACATATAATTATTCAACCCCTAGTGGGTTATAAGCTTCAAATGAAGTTGCCATAATAACTTTGTACCAATTGTCTCCTCCCATTGTCCACCACGTAATATGACTTTTTGTTTACTACCTCTAACACAAAGAAGGTATAATCGAGCTTCTTCACATTTTATTTTATAGCTTGTAGCAGAGCATTACACATATCTTTTGTCTTCATCTCATAGTTATGCTCTGCAGATTCTATCTCTTAGTCTTCTTTCAGACTTCCCACACATAAATGCCTCACATTTCTTACAAAATACTTAGGTATATTATACAATTTTGTTTGACAATTAACATATTGCTTATGCACTTAATATGTCCTCAGCACTTTCACATAAATTTATATCTTTATTGCAAATGTTCGGCACTGTATAACCTCACATTTATATGTGCCTTTTCTCTCCCTGGAAGTATTGTTTTCCTTAATTTTTTCTTTTCAAACAACGATATTTTTATTTCTTACATGGCACATTTCAAGGGTTGTATAAACAGACTTCTTAAATCAGGAGAATTCACCAAACTGTAATTCCATTCTTCCTCCACTATTCTTTTGTATGACCTTAGCCTCCCCACTATAATCTGTTATAAAGTTATTTCTTAACTCAAAATTGTTTTTTGTCGAGGGTTAAGTCACCAAGGTCACCTGTCCTAAAATACGATATTTCTGTCCACTCTTCCTTCCCCCTTACTTCCTTCTCCATTTCATCTATTACCTTGCAGTGGCCTCTCATCTAAAGAGAAAAACATCCCTCTTAGTTTCACACTCTTCCTCATAATAATCACTGTCCTAGAGGTCATCCAACTACCCCTAAACATACCGTCTCTTTTACTTCATTCCCTTTTGTGGTGGTGGGGTGTGGAAATACAGCAAACCTTGGGTCCTGGTCATCTTCATAGCCTATAACAGACATTATTGCTACATATATCAGGCCAAAACAGACAATGACACTAAAGATACACTCCACAGTCAAATGATACAGAGCTCTTTTTCACCCACTGGGACATGAGGCATCGTCGAGTACAAAATACATTTGGATGGTCGTCTTCGCTTATACACTTCCTTCAGAAAGTCAACTTCGAAGTCAATTAATCAATAAACCTGCTCATAGTTAAGTAGACAGTGCTCCAGTTCTTGATGATAACGACATATACTGATCAGTATTGCATTCATTACTTAATGGAAACAATAATACACCAACGATGTGTTAATGTATCTACAATATTCCTTAATACAATCAGTATCGGACACATAGTTGATAATTGTTGAGAGTGCACCTTAGGATGTAGTGTGTTGATCAGGTTATTGTATATCGATGTGTATATTAGTAGCATTACGATAAGAAAGCATGGAATCAATAGGTACTATTTAAGCATATATTTCACAATTGTGAATGTAGCGTGTGGAGGAGACATCCGTAACCTTCTCTGGTTCCACTGGATCATTACACGCCATTAATGCATACACTCGCATGTCCGGATTGTGTGTACGCGCCGCGGCATATCCGTATTCCATTATATATGTTTACAGTGTCTGTGTAGTTACGTGTTTTGCGCACTTGTGACTATTCGGTAACATATGTCTGATCCGTTGGCGGGCGTGTGCAGAAAGCACTGACAGCTTTATATATAACGGTCTTTGCAGCATGGGCGCCTTTAAACGTGCACATCTATATGTTCTATAGTCATGATTCCAACGTGACTGCAGTCCGCGTTCTGAGACTTACTGTGACCAGTGCCGTTAGCTGTTAAGTTGTCATTAATATGCATACCCATTGGTACCTATGTACATTTGCATATCACTTACCCGCCACGCCGTCACAGTTGGTGCATCCATTCCCCTGCTGGGAAGGTCGCGGTACTGCATGTTGAACATTCCTAATTCCTCGCTCATGGCCCAGGATGAAGGAAGGTCGTCACCACAGGGCTGTTCAGATGACAGCTGCTTATATCCCATATGCATACAGGCCTTGGATATCAGGGTGTTGCTGGCAGGTTTTGCCTATCTTGTCCGTACGATGCCGGGACCGCCCTGACCCTGTCACGATCTGTTAGATGAGTCACATGAGCACGCGTTTTGTCCGTGTCCATGGTACTATGTCACGGCCCCCATTAGTCTTAACTGTCATCGGATAATGTTATCCGTTGTAGATCTCGTTATACTAATTGCACGGTTGATCCAGCGGTAACCTACTGCCATTACTAACCTCAGTATGGCTGTGTCGCAATATTACAAGGGTTTGACATTGCGTGACGACGCTCACTGAGCCAGACATGTCCGTTGCTTTTGGCCCGGTGCCTGTGCACACATTTAACATGGCGTAACAGGTTGAATAGCAGATATATTTGAGGACATCGGGTTGTCCGTCGTCGTTGTCTATTATTGAATGTCTCTGTGGAGTTTGTTTCACAAAGCGACACATTGTCGGCATTGTTAACGGACATCTCGCGCGAATGTACGTCCGCACCCGGCTTGGTGGCGTATGTCTGCCTTTGGCCGGCGAACAGGCATTATGCTGTGCCATTCTGTCTGGGATATATGGTTTCCTTCCTCTACGTAGATGATGTGCCATACTAGCAATGACCCTAGCGATGACCAAGGCCTAGGTGTGGGTACTGCTGTATTACCCACGAGAAGAGTGGCCTTAGGGTAAGTGGTGACTCAGGCAGAGGTTGCCACCGTCGTCACCCGCTACCCCTCCTGGTCTACCTACACCACATAGAGTCTGGAAAGGTGCCCGAGTATAGCAACACCCTAGGCGGCTACCTACTTGGCCTATGCCTAAGGCCGGCTATGTGTGGTCCCTTGGGCATCGGACTCGAACGTGGCACGTCTGCGTTGGTATGTCCAGCATTACCCACATCCGGCCCCAAGGCAGTTAACACAACATCCATGGGTCCACATGGTGTCCCAGCTGTGCACTCGGGAACTCTATGGGGAATTTAACCCACACTTCGGACAGCTGTGTAATCCTAGCCTCACCTCAGGATCACATTACCTGAGTAGTAGCACAGGCGACTGTAGTCACACTCACATAGATGGTGCCTCCACTGACCCTGGGTATTACCATACCATTAGTTTGACAAGCCTTATCTGCAAAGCCATGGAGATGGATCATAATGGGACACATAGATGAGGACATAGGGGACCCGCATACTTTGGATACAACCCAGTTTAGCTTGGTCATAGTCAGATCATGCCCTTTACACGTGTTTCACTTTGTAGAATCAGTCACCAGCACATTGCTGAGGGTAAACCAGTCCATACAGCCTACCTCAACCCGGCAGAGGCCGTCGACACAATACCCCTCGGGTATACTTGATAAACCCGTCATCTTGAATGTAAGTCCATACATCGCCCTATGGGTTGCAAGCGGGCTAGGTCACAGAACACACATGGCCATAGTTGCTGGCGCCATGTCATACTCACAGCCAGTCACAGGTGGTGTCCCATGGGGCTCAGTCCTGGATCCACTATTTCCAGCATCTCGTTTCCAATGTACCGCACACACAGGGGTTATGAGTGACAATGTATGCATCTAACCGCAAACCGCATGCCAAGGTCAGACACACACCTGACACAGATATCCTTCAGGACTGCCTCAGAGATGTGTATAAGTGGTACCAGAGACATGTCCACCACAGCTAAATGCCAGGAAATGCATAGGCATACCCGCCGGGATGAACAAGGTTACCCGAGCTACCATATAGGTGGCAGTCCACTGAACACGGAGGGGTTACCAGTGATCTGGGGACCGTGTTGTTGTTAACCCGTTCGTTAGACACACATGTTGCTAACATAGTTGGTAGACCTTCCACATTGGCCACATCATCATGAAGGGATTCACATCTAGATCAGGGAGGTCATTGTCCCCTTGTACTCATCACTCAATAGACCTATGATTGGGCACAATGCCCCGCTCAGAATGTATCTGACCCAACACCTGCAGCAGCTGGAAGGCAACAACAGTTCTTAGACAAAGCGGATGCAGGGTCTCAGGTATATGTTATACTGACCGACTGAAAGTATTCCAGCTGTATACAGTTGCATACCAGTTGCCCAGAGGTGACCGTGCCTGGCATGCGGCTAGGTCGAACCCAGATCTGATGACTATGCTTCACGTAAATAAGGTAGATCCCTCAGAACCACAAGGGCAGCTGGCGTACACCTTGACACTGTCATTAATCGAACGTGTTGTTGGATCGGATTCATCACCCAGACACTCACTATGCTGTGGAGCGACATCCCAGTACATGTAAGGGCAAGCACCTCGCTGGCCTTCTGTTAGTATTTACACATGGATGTCTGCATTGATTTATTTCTGTAACCTTGTAAATGAATGTTACATTAGCACATTGTGAATCTTTACATTTCGTTGGTCTATTTTACAGTACTCATATTCATCACGGTTTATGTGTATATATTATGGTTCATTCATATTACTAGGTGTCTGCAGTTCTGTTAATATATTGGCACAATCCGTAGGACATATACATGTAGCTTACACAGTCAGAGATTTGGAAAACATTTTTATGTTGTTCATGTTTCATATATGTACATATATTTCCATTTTCGGTGAATACTGTACCTTTGGACAATGTCTGTTGTCCTCACTGTGTGGGATGTAGCCAACCCAAGTAAGGTTTGTTCGCTTGTTCGCCTTGCTTAAAGGCATGTAATTAGTACCTAGCACATCTAATGTACCAACCAATTAATGCTTGTAAATTTAGTAGGTTGAACTACATTGTATGTAGTCGAATAAGTCTGCTTATGAAACGGGCGAAGTGTTAACTCAATACACTATGGTGACTGCCTTTAATTCTTGGTGTGCTCTGGTTGGTCACTGACGGTCCCTACCGTGCCTGTCGTCTTTGTCTTTGACTACCCATTCCACATGGTGCTACATAACCGGCTGCGTTAGTACTGTGAACAAATGACATACATCCAAAGATGGTGGCTACCAACTGCTTCATATAAACCTCAGACATCCCAATGGGACATATCCGTCACTATATTTCCAATATAACACCACCAGAACATGTTGCTTACCTATGCATTCATGTAACCATGTTGTCTTCGTAGGTGGGAATGCCATAGTTTACACATCCTACGTGACGTTGTGTGTGTGCCATTAGTATGTGTTCCACAGGTGTCACATCTGTTCCGCTGCATGGTAGCGGGTGCTCCTCAGTCTCTTGCTGGCAGATTGAGTGCTGTGTACGCCGTGTTGGCACGCGAGAGTCCGCTCTGTATGTGGAATGTCAACTGTGGTCCCTATGTGTATTTCCTGTGTCATGCCTTACGCGGCTATGTCATTTACCGGGTTTGCAGTTGTGGGTGCCATCCTGGCCATACGGGTGTCCATCCATGACAATTGCCTACTGGACACTAGTATAGGGCTGTACACATTCCACACCTACATTTAGCATTCTCCGGAGTATGTTTTGCATTATTAGCGGGGAGTAAGGCTGGTGCTACGCACACATCCCTCCCACAGGGCGGGAGGAAGGATTGCCTGCGAAACAACACCGAGCACAGAGTCTACATACCCAGAATCCCTTGAGCGCGACAATTGACAGTACCCATTACACATCCGTCCTGTGTGCGGAAGTGTGATGTGGATGCAGTGCTATGGACCCGGTACCCTGTGTAATTCTGTGCATCTGTGCTGCATTACATGGACAGCTATCAGCAACATTAAACACGTTATGGGTGCATATGTGTACCTGTGACGTCAATGAGTTCACTTAAGTGTTGAAAGAATGCGGCATTCCTGTCTTTAGACAAATTTTTGGGTCCTACATTGGACACCACTGTGCATATGTAAAGTGTAGAGCTTGTCGGACTGTGTCCTTGTGAGAAGTGGGTTTCACTGAGACTGTGTGTTCAGGAATCGCGGATGTCTGTTGGACTACCCATTCCACATGGTGCTACATAACCAGGTGATGTAGTACTGTGGACAAATTACATACATCCAACGATGCTGGTTAGCAAATACTCAATTTAAACCGCAGACGTCCCACTGGGACATATCCGTCACTGTATTTCCACTATAACACCACCAGAACATGTTGCTTACCTATGCATTCATTTAACCATGTTGTCTTCATAGGTGGGAAAGCCATAGTTTACATATCCTACTTGACGTTGTGTGTGTGCCATTAGTATGTGTTCCACAGGTCGCACATCTGTTACGCTGTACGGTAGCGGGTGCTCCTCAGTCTGTTGCTGGCAGATTGAGTGCTGTGTACGCCGGTGTTGGCACGACGGTCCTGCTTTGTATGTGGAATGTCAACTGTAGTCCCTATGTGTATTTCCTGTGTTATGCCTTCCCGCGGCTATGTCATTTACCCGTGTCTGCAGTTGTGGGTGCCATTCTGGCCATACGGGTGTCCATCCATGACAATTGCCTACTGGACACTACTATAGGGCTGTACACATTCCACACCTACATTTAGCATTCTCCGGAGTATGGTTTGCATTATTAGCGGAGAGTAAGGCAGGTGCTACGCAGAAATCCCTCCCACAGGGCGGGTGAATGATTGCCTGCGAAACAACACCGAGCACAGAGTCTTCATACCCAGAATCCCTTGACCGCAACAATTGCCAGTACCCATTACACATCCGTCATGTGTGTGGAAGTGTGATGTGGATGCAGTTCTATGGACCCGGTACCCTGGGTTTTTCTGTGCATCTGTGCTGCATTACATGGAGAGCTATCAGCAACATTAAACACGCTATGTGCATATGTGTACCTGTGACTACAGTGAGTTCCGTTAGGTGATTAAAGAAGGCGGAAGAGCTGTCTTTAGACAAATTTTTGGGTCCTACAATGGACACCACTGTGCATATGTAAAGTGTAGAGCTTGACGGACTGTGTCCTTGTGAGCATTGGATTTCACTGATACTGTGTGTTCAGGTATCGCGGATGTCTGTTTGACTACCCATTCCACATGGTGCTACATAACCAGCTGATTTAGTACTGTGAACAATTGACATACATCCAAAGATGCTGGTTACCAACTGCTTCATATAAACCGCAGACATCCCAATGGGACATATCCGTCACTGTATTTCCAATATAACACCACCGGAACATGTTGCTTACCTATGCATTCATTTAACCATGTTGTCTTCATAGGTGGGAATGCCATAGCTTACATATCCTACTTGACGTTGGGTGTGTGCCATTAGTATGTGTTCCACAGGTCGTACATCTGTTCCGCTGTACAGTAGCGGGTGCTCCTCAGTCTGTTGCTGGCAGACTGAGTGCTGTGTACGCCGGTGTTGGCACGAGAGTCCAGCTCTGTATGTGGAATGTCAACTGTGGTCCCTATGTGTATTTCCTGTGTCATGCCTTACCGCGGCTATGTCATTTACCCGGGTTTGCAGTTGTGGGTGCCATCCTGGACATACGGGTGTCCATCCATGACAATTGCCTACTGGACACTACTATAGGGCTGTACACATTCCACACCTACATTTAGCATTCTCCGAGTATGTTTTGCATTATTAGCGGGAGTGAGGCAGGTGCTACGCACACATCCCTCCCACAGGGCCGGAGGAAGGATTGCCTGCGAAACAACACCGAGCACAGTGTCTACATACCCAGAATCCCTTGACTGCAACAATTGACAGTACCCATTACACATCCGTCATGTGTGCGGAGGTGTGATGTGGATGCAGTTGTATGGACCCGGTACCCTGGGTATTTCTGTGCATCTGTGCTGCATTACATGCACAGCTATCAGCAACATTAAACACTCTGGCGGTGCATATGTGTACCTGTGACGACAATGAGTTCAGGTACGCATTGAAATAAGACATAATTTGGTTCTTTCCACAATTTTTGGGTCCTACAATGGACACCACTGTGCATATGTAAAGTGTAGAGCTTGTCGGACTGTGTCCTTGTGAGCAGTGGGTTTCACTGATGCTGTGTGTTCAGCAATTGTGTATGTGTGCTTGACTACCCATACTGTGTTGTGCTACAGGAAACATGTCTTCCGACACCAGAAACCAATGCTATACATCCATTGTTGCAGGTTAACAACCACTTTCATACCATACCCAGAGGTCACGATTGGGAGGTATTGCCACTTTATTATCGGAACAACACCCCCAGACTGTGTACATCATGGGAACTTTAGGCCAGTCTTACCGGCCATTTCCAATTGTAATTGGCAGACACATGTCAATACATGTATGATAACACATATTGTCATGCAGAAGTTGATCTATGTTATTTGGACATTGGCTTCTGCTTTTGGCATCCGTTGCTGTGAGTGTTGCCAGTTAACATACACATTGCTTGCTCAGAGGCAGACTACACACTACTGCGCAGTACTGTGGTCTCCTTTAAGGACCCTGAGCCAGTGGTCAATGGTACAGCAGCCACTGCATCAATCACATTTGCCATCTACCAGTACCTACAGGACTGCATGTACCAGGCATTCACTTACCCAACTGTGGTTCATTGTACCAATGCCAAGCGTCCAGTGTGGTGTACCCCAGCCATACACATGATGTACAACACGAGGAGGTGGCTACTACAGGGTGGAGCAGACACCTTGTGAGGTGTGACACCCTTGGTCATCATATGTGTAGAGTTACACAATGTCATGGGATTGTCCAGGGCACATTCCACAGATATACCTACATGGACCTGGCTGACAATCATACCACCTTCAGTTGCTATGCTCGACACCTGTGAGGTCACTACCACATATGCTCTGACTGGGTTCACATAGAGGTGGGGTTTACTCAACATACACACATTGCCCGACATACAGGCTGACAGGTCCAGTGAGGACATCTCCACACCCTCCACCACACATGTGGAGATGTCTGTACCAGCGGTTTGTGGTCACCAAATGTTCTGTGACACACAGGTGGGACATGCTCTCTCCAGGGTAGTGTGAATAGCATCCATGAGACCAGATGGTGAGCCGCTGTGTACTCCACTATCTCATTTGGGATTAGGACCCACAGTTAGGACAGCTATTTCTTTATAGCCTCACCTCAGGTAGGGTGCCCAGGTTGTATCGCATGACAACTGTATTCCCACATCACAGGGCCAATGCCTCCACTGAGGCTGGTTATTACTGTCCCAGTACCCTGAGGAGACCTATCTGCATAGACATGGGGTGGGATCATACTGCGGTTCGTACATGACTGCATAGGGGACATACATGCCGCATCCCACACGTTTTGTCTTGTTCAGGGGCGGTTCATGCCTTTAAGACATGGTTGACATTTTCGGGACGGTCACCCAGCCCATTGCTGGGGTGTTGCAGTCCATACAGCCTACCTCGTCCTGGCAAAGGGCTTCATAACATTACCCCTCAGGTAACGTTAATGAAACCATTGGCTGGGATGTGAACATGTACATCACAGAATGTGTTGTAAACTGTCTATGTGACACAACCCACATGGTCATAGTTGCTGGCTGCATGTCAGACCAACTGCCTGTCACAGGTGGTGTCCCATGGTGCCATTCCGTGGGTGCACCCTGTCATACATCTACATTTCCACGGTACAGGCACACACGGCGGTGTTATGGGTAACATTGTTTGTAGATGCTTGCAGAACAGATGCCATACTGGGACGGACATCTGACACAGATATCCTTCGCAGGGGCCTCCCGGATATGCATATCTGCTGTCAGGGACATGTCCCACAGCTGACTGGTACATAATGCAAAGTCATACCTGTCGAGAGGAAGTAGGTCACCCTGTACAACGTATAGGTGGCTGTCCACACAGCACAGGGTGACTACCAGGGATCAGGGACAGGGTTTGTCGGTCGCCTTTCATTCAACACACACATTGCTATCGTGGTTCTGTGGGACTTCTACATTGACCACCTGTATGTGCAGGGAGTCACATCTGACTTCACAGCCCGACACGTACACACGGTCACTATATAGCATAGAACTTCACTTATTTGCCTAAGTATGAGCTTATTGTTGTGGCAGTTTGGTAGCTTATTCTGTTTCTTGGGACATTTAGGTATTTCAGTTACGGAGATAACCGATTCAGGCTACAATTACATTAAATACGGGAAATCATTATGACCTACACTCTTCGCACACTTCCCGTTTTTAATGCTTTATTTCGGAACACGTATGCCAATACAGGGACTGCCCCCGCAAAGTGGGACGGTTGGTGACCTTAGTCGCTACTCCTGTGTCGGTGCGGCGTGCTGACATGCTGCTGTACACCTTCTCTGACTATGCACACTCACAGTACATTGCTGTGCGGACACGGTATTACGCGTATCCTTTGTTCCTTGGACAGGTACATTTCGGCTGCGTGGGTTTTATTTGCTTCTCTGTTTAGTTGGGACGGGTACTTTGTTGCATACTCTGCGGACATTTCATTCTGCACGGGCCATGGCTGCAGCCATTTCTATTCTGGGCGGACTATGGCAGACAGCACGTTAGGTTGCTCTTCGCCTGCCTGCTTAAACACGCCTACTGACGCATCCTACTTGGGCTCGCTCACGTACACTACGCACATGCCTGTGGTTACGGTGCACTCTCATTAATATGCATATGGCGCTACTGCGCCGGCTATGCAATGCACCACCGGCGCAAGCCTTACGCCGGCCTTGCGCCGAGCTTCATGAATCCCGGGGATAATTTTTTTGGTTTTCCAGCTTGAAGTGATGTTTTTCTTTGCTATTGCCAGAAGAGACCAAAGAAGATGCACTTGTGTTTTTGGTATATAATCTGGTATTGGAGCATTGAACAATAATAGTGCATCTACTATTATGCACTTATCTGTCCACAATGCCTTTGTAAAGTCTTTAAATTCCTGCCAGAAAGGGGAAACTATTCCGCATTCAAGGAACATGTGTATCCAATCTACACATAGGCTCTCATCACATCTCCAACAATTATGACTAGTTTTATTTGATATTATAGCTATTTTCTGTGGAGTGAAATAACTCCTGTGTATACATTTCCATGTAAATATTTTCCAATATGGAGATGATGATGTGTGCTTAATTGACCTGAGTATTGATAATTTATCATTTTCAGAAAAAAATTATTTGTATTCTCTATATAGCGCCATAAAGAATCTTCAAGTTGTTTTAAGTCTGCTCTTAATGTCTTGTATATCTTAAGATAACAAAAATCCTATGTTATAGAATGTTGAATTTAATTCGCATAAAAGAGAGATTATTTTAGGATGTAATAAAACGTTGGTCACTTGGTTCCTTTTAAATTCATTTATTAGATGTTCTCTGTAGATTTGAATATTTAACCAATTATCTTGATTTATGTTATACCTGGCTATAAGACTTATCGCATCATGGATTTTATTTGTACCTAGGAACTGATGCCAATAATTTAATCCATTGCTTTTCATTTCCATTATTTTCTTTATATTAAAAGACACTAGGCAATTCTTTGTGAGTGCTATTGGAAACATAATATTGAGAAATGTCTTGCTAAATAATTTCTGTTTATAATTTTCCTAAAATTGTTTAGTGTATAAATAATACAATGTGGTAGTTTCTCATGTTTATTTTCTTTATATACTAAGTCTTTTACTACTAAAAATATTTTATTATTTTCAATAAATATATCATTGCTTATTACTTCATCTGCATTGAATAATAAAATATTCATGTGTAACTTTTTCCAGTTTGATGTATATTTGCTGCTTAACCACTTGCTTATGATTTGAATTGTAACTGATTCAGTATAGAGTTGTAAATTTGGGAATGTAATTCCACCTTTTTCCCATTCTCTATTGTGCCAATCATATCTTATTCTTGGCTTTTGTGGGGACCATAAAATTTTAATTAGAAGTGAATTGAGCTGTTTTATTATTTTTTGGAGGGCTGATAATTATGGTTTGAATAAAAAACAGAAATTTTGGAAGAATGCACATTTTTATTAATGTTAATTTTTCTTCAAAAGTGAATAACATTTTATTCCATTTATTTAGATATTCTTTAATCATATATAATAAATTTCTATAATTTACTTGTATGATTTCTTTCCAACTTGGTTTTATGTGTATTCCTAGATATTTAAGAGAATTATTTTCCAACTAAAATTGCTGTGCTTTTTCCATTCTATATTTACTTTTTTATTCACTAACAATGTTTCAGTTTTATTGTTGTTAAATTTTAGACCTGACATTTTCTCAAATTGCCTTATAGCTTCTGTAATGCATCTTATTGAGGAATCCAGATTTTCTACAGTTAATACAATATAATCTGCAAATAATTGTATTTTGGAGGCGTAATTTGAATTAACAATAAAACTATTTATGTTATTATTATTTCTTATGCAATTTGCAAATTGTTCCACTGACAATGCAAATAATAGAGGTGACAAAGGGCAACCTTGCTTAGTTCCTTTTAGTATTTGAATTTTTTTAGATAAAAATGCCCCGATTTTAATATACAATAAGGAATTTTTGTATAAGCTATTTATTAATTCTATGAAATCTGTAGAGAAATTAAATGTTTCTAGAACTTTAAATAAGTATGATCAAGATAAGGAATCAAATGCCTTTTCTATATCTAGACTAATAATTGACAGTTCTTTTTTTTCCTTTTATTTGCAGCATCTATTAAAGTTAGAAGTTTGATGACATTGTCTTGAACTTTCCTATTCAAAATGAAACCCGTTTGATCATCTGCTATTATTTTATGGATAAATTGATTCAGTCTGTTTGCAAGTATTGAGGTAAAAATTTTACAATCTATATTTAGCAAAGATATAGGTCGATATGATGTTACTAATTTAGGGTATTTATCTTGCTTTAGAATGGGGGATATTATAGCATACTTCCATGAAGGAATTTTTTTTTAATTTTTTCTGAATTCCTCAAAAGCTGCCTCTAGATTTTTTAAGGTGTCCTCTGGAAATAATTTATATATTTCCCCTATAACTCCATCTAGTCCTGGAGCCTTGTTGTTTTTAAGATTTTGAATGTATTCTTTATTTTCCTTTAATGATATTGGTTTGAGCAAATTGGTGTTTTGTTCCTTTGTTACTCTTTTATTAATATTTTCATTCAAAAAATTACTTTTATGTACATTGTTATCAGGATCTATATTTGTGTTATTTACCTTTCCATAATGCGCTCTGAAAACCTCCAAAATTTCTTTATGTTCTGTTACATGTCTTAATTTGGTTCCTGTATTATCTGTAATTTCTTTTATGTGGTTAATACTTGCTAAATGTTTTGCTTTGACTGCCAGCCTATGTAGGTTTTTGAGATTCACTGAATAGGAGTGAATTTTAAACTTTTCTAGATTTATTGCCACTTTATGATTTACTTTTTCTGCATACTTTGCATTTAGTACTTTTAGTTCAGAATTAGTTTTTATGTCTTTGGTATTTAAACCTTTTCTTATTGTGTCTATTTTTGATTGTATTCGTGTTAATTCATTTTCCCATTGTTTCCTTTTATTTAGATACCATTTTTTGATCTTACCATATAAATAAGATTTTAGTGAATCCCAAAGTATAGTCTTCAAAGTCTCCTTATTATCATTTATGTCTAGGAATGATTTTATCTCACTAAGAAGCCACTCTTTAAATCCATTAAGTGTAGTAATGTAAACAGGTAGTCTTTACCAGGTTATTAGGTCTTTAGGCATGATATTAACCTTGAAGAATAAGGTATTATGATCTGATAGTGGGCAGGAACTAATTAGAACTTCTTGGATCTTAGAAAATATGTTATTAGTAACTAGTACTTTATCAATTAATGTTTGTGTACCATACCTATATGAATAATGGGAATATTTTAATGAGTGTACTTCTTTTAAATCATATATGTCCCTACGACATAATATGTTAATACATTTTTTTAATTTTTTGGCTGCAGAGGATATTATAAATTTATCATCTTTAGTGGTGTCTTTTGCTGTGAGAAGGCAGTTAAAATCTCCTGCATGTAGTATTTCTCCTTTGGATTTAGTAGCTATTAACTCTATATGCATATTCGCTGTTACTGCTCCAATACCGGGTATCCAGTATGAATTTACTAAAGTTACATATCTTTTATTTATCTCTAAAACTACCAGACATAACATGCCATTCTTGTCTGAGTATGTATCAATGACTTTAGGCATTGGTAATGTTTTTTTTCCATAGTATCATCATGCCTCTGCTCTTGGTCTGGTAATGAGATTCCAGAAGGACCATGTAGCCATTAAAGGACATTCTATCTACGTCTCTACTAATGATATGAGTTTCTTGTAAGAAGCCTATATCTACTTTATTCAATTTCAAATATTTAACTATATTTCCTCTTTTGATAGGATTATTAAGGCCGTTGACATTTAAAGACATAAATTTATAAGAGAACATTTTGAATGATACAGATATATCTATTAGATTTAGTTATGAACAGGTAGTTAAAAATGAATAGAAATAACACAACATATATAACTATATGCAAAACTAAACATGGATATTTAAATCCCAGGCTTGATGAACACATCATCCTAGCCACCACCTCTAACAATCCTACTTCCAATCAACCTTTATATAGCTGCTTCTGCCCTCTATTAATTAAGTATACAGTTAATCGTATTCAATATTTCTATAACATTGTAATTGATTACTAAAATACATAAACATCTCAAGACATCTAGTGAACTATCTTATATAATTACAAATTACAAATAAGAAATAATCATAAAACAAATGTGCATGCTTGGTATACTTCTCTGTGTTAAAATAATATGATTATGTTCTCATAATCTGACATATGTGAGTTTAACTTCAAAAAACAACGTAAAAACTAGAGACTTTTATTAAGAAGACGATCCCCCGGATTCACAAATCCTCTGTGTAAGACTTAATAAGTTTTACTCGGAGGGTGCAGTTGAATGGTATGATGTCAGCGTGCCATGAATATTCATGAGGGCACGCTGACTCAACCATAAGTCTTACATGGACCGTGTAGGAAAGCAGGGGGAATGTCCAACTGCCGAGCAGTCTAAATGTCCACGCCCCTGCAAGGGTTGGAAAAGTAAAATGAAAACACACAAGAGCGAGTCCGCTCAAATGTCCTTGCACCCAACACTACACTCCCTGACATTGTAAACCCCCATCACAGTTATAAAAAGTAAAACATTAATTTTATTTTTTTTTTAATTCCCGAAATAGTTGCCCGTATTTGCGCGTGTGTGCACGGGTGTGCCCATTGCTTAGCTGTAGTTAGCAATTCTGGCATGGGAGAGCATAAGAAAGAATGTTTATGCAAATCGCACCAAACAGCAATAGCGTAATGGTAGAGCGTACGCACAAAGAGAAGGCATTTACGGTTTGAGTCCCACCACGCCCCGTCTTATTTATGTTTTAAATCAGTATATGAAATAACTAAACCAAAACCAAATTAGATCTGAACCAGACCAAGAACAAAATGATGTATCCAAAGGCTCAACAGGAACAAAAAATTCAAAATGACTTAAGTAAAACTCTGTTTTAATGAAATGATAAAAAATTTCACATCAAGTGCTTTTGCCTGGAGGCATACCAGGCTTTTTCAAGATGAACCATGATTAAAAATTCAAGGCTTAAGTACTTTCTAGCCCAAATCATGTGACTAGAATAGCAACTAATAAAATATGCAAATCAGATGTTAAAGTGCCAGCAGCAATTCATTCATTCAATGAAATTATACAATGTCTAAAAACCCACAAAATTGTAATAAATAATGTAAAAACACGTGTTTAAATTACAACTCGTAATAAAGCAGGTATGACTGTTTTATAAAGCTACAAACAAGCTTAAAATACTTAAAAACAGTCTTAAAAATGTATTTTTATGTCTAAAAAATCTATTAACAACTATTGGTTTCTAAGACCTCTGTTAATCATATGAAAAGTTAACCAAAGTTTGAAACATCCACTCAAAACAAAATGTTGTCCAAAATAACTGGCAATGAACAACCCATCTAAAAATTTTTTTATAATGAACAAAATCATAACTTGGCCCTCCTCAGTTTCAAAACACTCATAATACTAATACTGTCATTTAAACCAGGAGGCTTAGTCGCATTCAGCTTGAGCTGCCACAACAGTTCCTTGTATTCAAGTCGGGTTTCCCCATCACCCCCTCTACTGTCATGTAGGACTTGCTCTAGGATTAAAAATGTAAGTTGCATATTAGGGCATGTGCTAAGATGCTTAAAAAAAGCATTGTTTTCCTTTTTCTTGAAAACATCATAAAGATGCTCATATATCCTTCTCCTAAGGGTTCTCTCAGTTTTACCTATGTAAAAACTGGAGCATTGAGTACAAAAACCTAAATAGACAACTCCTTTTGTACCACAGTTGTAATGGTGTTCAGCCCTGAATTTAAACCTCCTAGAGGGAATGAAAAACAAACTGTCGTTATGCACATAAGGGCATTGCTTACATGAACCACACTTATACATTCCAAGTTTTGAATAAACCCTTTTATTGTCCACACCAGGTCTGATGTCAAAGAGACCCTTGAGGTTCGTGTCCCTTTTCCTAATAAAATGGGGATGCTCCTTAAGAAGCTGTTTAAAATCATCATGTTGTACCAAAATTGGCCAATATTTTTTAATTGATTGTTCAATTTTTAAGGAATCACCAGAAAAGGTATACACAAAACTGTTTTGGTATTCAATCTGTTCCGATGGTTTTGAAAGTATGCCACCAGATGCCCCCTTACCTAACAGAGGGCAGTAAATAGCCTCCCTACCAGCAGTAACCTCCTCAGCCAAATTACTTACTAAGTGTGCTGGGTAACCCCTTTCATCAAAAAGTTGCTTTAGCAAGTTAACCTCTTCAAGAAAAAGCTCCATTCTGCTACACATCCTTGAAGCACGTATAAGTTGACCCTTCACAATACCCTTCTTCTGGTGGAAGGGGTGGCCACTGTTGAAATGTATGTAGGAATTCGAAAAAAAGTTTTTTTCTTTATATCTTAGATTTGAAAGTACCATTACTGAAATCTTTAAGTAGGGCAACACCAAGATAATGCAAATAATCATTATTTACTTTGTAAGTAAAAGATTGAAAGGGAGTGGTAGAATTGATGTAAACCATAAAGTCTAAGAATTGATCTAAAGAGCCATCCCATAACAAACAAATATCGTCCAGGTATCGTTTGTAGTGGGTGATATGTTGAACCCAATGTGTGGAAAAAACAAATTTGTTTTCCCAGTGGTGTAACACTATGTTTGCATAACAAGCCATGCCCATTGCTACACCCTTTTTCTGTTTGTAAGTGTCACCCTTAAAATAGATGAAATTGTTTTCTAGGACAGTCTCCATAAATTCAACCAGTAAATCAATAGTGTTAGACCCTAACCCAGATTCAGCAGCTAGAATATTGTTAAACCATTCCAGCCCTACAGCATGAGGGATACTGGGGAATAATTCAACTATGTCAATAGTGGCCATTAAAAGCTCTGGTTTATAGAGATTTTGCTGGATGCCTGAGAGAAAGTCCCATGAATCTTTGCAAACATGAAGTAAAGTGAAAGCAAATTTGTTGATGCTAAAATCAATGAATTTTTCTTAAGGGCTCTATTATTCCCCCAGCTTCTGAGACAATAGGTCTAAAGTTCAAAGGGTCTAAGCCCTTGTGTGCTTTGGGAATTCCAAAAATTGCAGGTATCCTTGGGTTTCTAACATAGAGATAATTATATAGTTTTTCATTTATCACACCCTGTAATAAATGATCCATGAGTAAATAAGAAATTTTAGAATGTGCTAAATTTAATTCATTCCTAGAAACCAGTTCATAATGCTCAGTATCCTGCAACATATTGTGAATGTGGGTGTCGTATATCATGTTATACATTAAAACTATGCATCCACCCTTATCTGGCTTCATCACCCAAATGTCTTCATCACCAAGCCTCTTGATTAACTGACCAAGTTCTGGTCTAAAATTAACCGATGGTATGTGAGTCCTGTTCAAACAAAAGTCTCTTAAATCTGCCTCCACCAAACCTTCAAATAATTTTAACAGTGGGTTTAAGGGTGGGTTAAATGTGCTAGGCCTAGAAAGCCCTTCATTAGTCTGAGATTGACCTTTAAAATAAAAAGCAAGATTCAAGCGTCTAACAAAAAGCTTCAAATCAACTAAAATATTACATAAGTCAACTCTACGTGAAGGTACAACGTGAAGCCCTTTTGTAAAAAGCTCAAAAAAGTCATCAGAGATGTTGATATCAGTATAATTGTATATAAAAAAATATTCTTTTTAGTTAAAACACAATTGTCATGAGATCTTCTGAAAGATTCATCAACAGAAATCCTATCAAATACATCACCTAAACTTATTATCTGCGTGCTCTGTTCCACATCTGCGGTTGATGCATTACATTCCTCCCCCCTGGTCTGCCCGGGGGATAGTGAAAATCTGATAGGCCACTCTGACTATTTTTCTGAACAAGTCTCTCACTTCTTCTTGGTATCTCTAGTACAGCACTTGGGACATTGTCATTAAAAACCATGTCACTATTTTGGTTATGAAACTATTTGGTGTCCTGCCTATTTCTACCCAACTAAAGGTAGGCCTTACCCTCCCTGTATTCTTTGAGGTCACGCTCCAGTTTCCTGATGTTACGGTTCACAATTTTTAAACAATATTTATCTACTTCATTAAAAACACGATCATATTCTCTTTTAACACCTAAAAAATTTGTACTCTTTACCACAGAATCATTAAGTGATGTTACTTCTTTAAGTAATAAACCTGCTTTTTCCTCATAGTCCCTTATCATACATTCTAGCATTTCAAGCCCTGCTTTGTCAAAGATTTTAACCAAGCTGTTATAAAGAGATGAACCAGCCACAGCATTGTTTGGAAATTTATAGCAGCATAACCCCTTTGGGACACGCTGCACACGCAAACATTCTTTCAAATAATCTATTTCTAATTGCGTGCTCTTAAATGCATACAACTTGTCACTGAAAGTTTTAAAGTCATGTTCAGAACAACTACTGGTGCTGTTGTTAACAGTAACAGTACCTTGTTTGAATTGAAATTATTTTTCAGTCCATGAAGTAAAACTGAAATCTTTTTTCACAGAATTACTCTTAGCGTTGCTGGCACTGACCGGGTGCAATTGCTGCTCCTGTGGATCGGTGTAGTCCAATAAACTCCCACCAGGGACTTCCGCTGTTGGGGAAACTCTGTTGTTAAGCCCCATAGTTGCTGTAGCAAATAAACCTAGTCCATTTTGTTGGTTACCCGGCAATGAAGTCCCAGAACTTGTAGATTCAGAGTTTAGGGACTTAGTCAATTGAGTTAAAAGAAACAAAATCTGTTTAAATTCACCACGCGCAACTGGTGCGTCATCAGTTTCATCCCTTAACAATAATGGTGTGTCAGAGAGACTAGATTGTTCAGTTCCTTCAGCCATGGATCAGTAAAACCAGGAAACCAAAACCAAATTAGATCTGAACCAGACCAAGAACAAAATGATGTATCCAAAGGCTCAACAGGGCTAGAAAGTACTTAATCCTTGAATTTTTAATCATGGTTCATCTTGAAAAAGCCTGGTATGCCTCCAGGCGAAAGTGCTAGATGTGGAATTTTTTATCATTTCATTAAAACAGAGTTTTACCTAAGTCATTTTGAATTTTTTAACGATAAGGAACTTTTCTGCCAGCCAGTCAGATAAATGCTCCATTGCAAAAATGTCAATTAAAAAACTCAGTGAAGTAAAGTAAGCAACGAGGCAAAGCAGGTATTCTTCTCACATCAACAAGGGAATTCTCCCACAAAAATAGTTTGATTGTTCATAAATAATAAAAAATGTATCATAAAATAAAACGTTTTAATGGACTTGATAAGCGCTTTCGCTAAAATAACTTCTTCAGATCAACACAATTCAAATTCATCTAAAGTTCATTTAAATAACATATTCAAATCACATAACCCCAATCAGCTGTCACTATCAACTAATAAATTAAAACATTTAAAGGCATCTTATTGTATATTTCTCTATATGTATATTTTATATTATTAGAAGTATATAGCAGAAATATTCTACCCATACTACTAACAAAACAGTCCAATATAAACATATACATATATACATGTGTGTATGTAAAAAATATATAATATAAACACATGAGCAATATATATATAAAAATATATATATATATATATATATATATATATATATATATATATATATATATATAACAAAAAATATATGTAAAACACATATATAAAAACATGTCTATATCTAAAGTGCATATTTAATTGATTAAACCTAAAAATCCTAGAAAATAAAAACATATACATTATTGCATTATTTCATTTTCCTACACTTTTTAAGTAGTGGCTTAATATAAGCTCTCTCATTGAGACCCTTACCTCTGTCTGCTCTAAGCATAATGATCCAGATATTTTTTCTATATTCAGTATGGTTGCGAATATCACCTTCATGGATACTAGGTGAAATAATCTCCAAAACTCTAAATTTAAACCAATGTGTATCATTAGTATTCATCACATGCTTGGCCAATGCATTATGTTCTGATTTTTTACGAATATGATACACATGTTCTCGTATTCTATCTTTCAGTGTCCTGTTGGTTTTCCCAACATAAAATGAATGACATATCTGATATTCAGCTAAATATACAAGATTTGTTGTTTTACAGTTAGCCTTGTATGATAAAATAAATTCTTGCTCAAATTCTGGGTGAACAAATTTATTAGATGTATCAATATATGTGCAAAAATTGCATGACCCACAAGGTACTGTATTCCCTATTGCCAAATGTTCCTTCTTAGGATAGCATAGTAATATTTTAAGGTTTTTCTTATTTTTATATAAAAACTTCAGTTCTTCACCTATAATTTTCTTAATATTCTCATCAACTTGTAGAATGGACCAGTTATTGCTGAGTATCTCTCTAATTGCTTGATTATCAGATGTAAAAAATATAGGGAATCTGATTGTATTCTGTATATTACGAGTATCCATCACTCCTGAGCCTGGGGTGGGGCCAAAATAAGGTGCTGCTACTTCTGTGCGTAGTGTAGGAATCTATTTAAAAGTATTGTCTATTTCTACCTCAGTATAACCTCTATTTAGAAATTTTCCTTTAAGGTTCATAAGCTCTCTATTGAAACAATCGTCTAATGGATTTAGTCTCGATGCCCTAATGCCCTGACCTTTGATTATATTTTCAAAAATATGCGCTGGACGCATACTTGTTCTCAGTAAAAATGAATTTCAATAACAATTTTTGCGATGGACACCTGTATTAATCAGTCCATCTGAGAGCTTTTCTATATATATGTCTAAATAATTAATTTTGGATTCTGACCATTCCATGGTAAACTTCAGATAATTATTAAGGTTATTCATTTTATCTACAAAATCTTGTAATTGTTGTTCATTTCCATCCCAAAGTATAAAAAGATCATCTACAAAATGTCGATAGAAGGTCACATATCTAGTAAAACCTTCTAATATAAAAAGGGTACTTTCTTCCCACTGTGCCAAAAACATATTAGCGTAGCTGTTGGCACATGAGGTACCCATTGCTACACCATCTTGTTGTATATATAGCCCATCTCCAAATACAAATAAATTATTTTCTAAGACAAGTTCTAAAAAATATGAAATTAAATCAATCTGTGTTTCAGTATACCTGCTATGTTTCTGCAGGTATGTCGTTATATATTGAATTCCCAATTCATTTGGTATAACCGTAAATAAGGATTGTACATCTAATGTAACTAATAATAAGTCCTGTGTATTCACATTATTCTCTAGACAGATATACAAATCCATTAGAAACTGTTTTGTATCTCTGAGAACAAACTGATTTTCATTTATAATGGGTCTGAGATATTTCTCCACATATATGGAGAGTGGCTTTGTCAGCCAACCACCCCCAGAGACTATAGGCCTCATAGGAGGATCCGTAGCATTTTTATGAATTTTCAGCAAGCCATGTATTGTAGGTATTAGTGGATTAGTAACCGTGAGATAATTAAATAATTCTTGTGAAAAAGTTCCTCCTTTATGCATGTCAAGTAGTGTAGAGGTAACATAATGAATGATGCTATGTGTTTCCTCTTTTGTTATTCTTCTATAAAAAGTATCATTCAATAACTTCTCCATAGCTATATTATACTGGGTGGTGTCCATAACCACCACCCTACCTCCCTTATCCGCTGGTCTTACAGTAATAGAGTCATCTGTCTGAAGCCCCTTTAAAAATTCTCTTTCCTTAAAACTTAAATTCTCTTTGTTCTTTCTTCCTTTTTCCTACTAAGACTATTATTTTGTATATCATAGTATTTAAAAAGCTCATCTTCAGTTAGTTTCAAATAAGCTTCTGCCAATGGGTGGTTGCTGGGTACAAAATTGCTAAGATTCCTTAGCTTATATTCATTATTAATCCCCATATCAGCTTCATGTATATTCACATTCTCATACATGCGTTTTAACATGATATTGCGAAAAATACTTTGAGATCTAGGATAGTGTCTGTTATATGACTCCTACTAGTAGGTATAAAATTCAGGCCTTTCTCAAACAAATTTCCTTCTTCTAATGTAAAAACGCGGGATGAGATATTAAACATTAATGAGTCATCTCCTTTTCCCACATCTTTTTCAATGTTTGATTTGCTGAAATCTCGCCTGAGTGTTTCCGTTTCTGACGGCCATGACTCATGGACCGAGTTCTTCGTATACCTCTGTCTTTCCTGACTGGAAGGGGAAAAGAAACATTTTCCCCTAAATTCTTTGCATAGTCAGTGCTAATTACATCATTCTTTGTTAAAACTTTCGGTCGAACTACTGGTTCTTGTTCTAATGTTATTAATGGTAATTTAGTAACAAGAATCTCAGGGTATAAATTCCCATTTGTTTGTACTGGCTTGTCACCAATCAGTCCACTCCTACCATTAGTCGTGGTACTCTCTGAGTTGCATAACACATGTTCAACACTCATATGTAAACTCTCTCTACTGTTAGATACATCTACATTATTAGTTAAGTCATGTGCAGGACTCACTAATCTAACATCAGTGTTGACAGTATTCAAATTATCCATAGTCATGGTATTAGTTAAAGCATTCATATTATCATTCACATTATGAATATTAACATTCAAATTATTTCTGTTGCTATTAACAGTGTATACTCTGTCAACACTTTGTCCATTCCTAGGCCACGTGAAGACGTGGCCTAGTTTAAAATCATTTGTGTCCCGTACAATCTTGTTTCTTTTCTGATGTAACAGTCTATGTTCAAACGCTGATATACCGTCGAGCATACACTCAAACATAGAATTCACAATGGTTGTAGAGAAAGTTTCATATAAGTATCGTTCCTGTCTCTTTATACCTTCCAACAATTTGGATTCCTCTGGCAAAAAAATCAGAGTTGGCATATTAGACCGTAAAATAATACAGAGAGGTCTGAGAGTTTTTAATATGCCAACTCAGGGAGCGTACTATCCTGAACTGCTTACCCGTTGGCAACAAATTTACCTAGAGGTAAGCAGGAACTATTTAACTTTATTAATAGACTTCTTTTTGCCAGAGGAATCCAAATTGTTGGAAGGTATAAAGAGACAGGAACGATACTTATATGAAACTTTCTCTACAACCATTGTGAATCCTATGTTTGAGAGTATGCTCGACGGTACATCAGCGTTTGAACGTAGACTGTTACATCAAAAAAGAAACAAGATTGTACTGGACACAAATGATTTTAAACTAGGCCACGTCTTCACGTGGCCTAAGAATGGACAAAGTGTTGACAGAGTATACACTGTTAATAGCGAAAGAAATAATTTGAATGTTAATATTCATAATGTGAATAATAATATGAATGCTTTAATTAATACCATGACTATGGATAATTTGAATACTGTCAACACTGATGTTAGATTAGTGAGTCCTGCACATGACTTAACTAATAATATAGATGTATCTAACAGTAGAGAGAGTTTACATATGAGTGTTGAACATGTGTTATGCAACTCAGAGAGTACCACGACTGATGGTAGGAGTGGACTGATTGGTGACAAGCCAGTACAAACAAATGGGAATTTATACCCTGAGATTCTTGTTACTAAATTACAATTAATAACATTAGAACAAGAACCAGTAGTTCGACCAAAAGTTTTAACAAAGAATGATGTAATTAGCACTGACTATGCAAAGAATTTAGGGGAAAATGTTTATTTTCCCCTTCCAGTCAGGAAAGACAGAGGTATACGAAGAACTCGGTCCATGAGTCGTGGCCATCAGAAACAGAAACACTCAGGCGAGATTTCAACAAATCAAACATTGAAAAAGATGTGGGGAAAGGAGATGACTCATTAATGTTTAATATCTCATCCCGCGTTTTTACATTAGAAGAAGGAGATTTGTTTGAGAAAGGCCTGAATTTTATACCTACTAGTAGGAGTCATATAATAGACACTATCCTAGATCTCAAAGTATTTTGTCACAATATCATGTTAAAACTCATGTATGAGAATGTGAATATACATGAAGCTGATATGGGGATTAATAATAAATATAAGCTAAGGAATCTTAGCAATTTTGTACCCAGCAACCACCCATTGGGAGAAGCTTATTTGAAACTAACTGAAGATGAGCTTTTTAAATACTATGATATACAAAATAATAGTCTTAGTAGGAAAAAGGAAGAAAGAACAAAGAGAATTTAAGTTTTAAGGAAAGAGAATTTTTAAAGGAGCTTCAGACAGATGACTCTATTACTGTAAGACCAGAGGATAAGGGAGGTAGGTTGGTGGTTAGGGACACAACACAGTATAATATATCTATGGAGAAGTTATTGAATGATACTTTTTATAGAAGAATAACAAAAGAGGAAACACATAGTATCATTCATTATGTTACCTCTACACTACTTGACATGCATAAAGGAGGAACTATTTCACAAGAATTATTTAATTATCTCACGGTTACTAATCCACTAATACCTACAATACATGGCTTGCTGAAAATTCATAAAAATGCTACGGATCCTCCTATGAGGCCTATAGTCTCTGGGGGTGTTTGGCTGACAGAGCCACTCTCCATATATGTGGAGAAATATCTTAGACCCATTATAAATGAAAATCAGTTTGTTCTCAGAGATACAAAACAGTTTCTAATGGATTTGTATATCTGTCTAGAGAATAATGTGAATACACAGGACTTATTATTAGTTATATTAGATGTACAGTCCTTATTTACGGTTATACCAAATGAATTGGGAATTCAATATATAACGACATACCTGCAGAAACATAGCAGGTATACTGAAACCCAGATTGATTTAATTTCATATTTTTTAGAACTTGTCTTATAAAATAATTTATTTGTATTTGGAGATGGGCTATATATACAACAAGATGGTGTAGCAATGGGTACCCCATATGCCAACAGCTACGCTAATATGTTTTTGGCACAGTGGGAAGAAAGTACCCTTTTTGTATTAAAAGGTTTTACTAGATATGTGATCTTCTAGCGGCGTTTTGTAGATGATCTTTTTATACTTTGGGACGGAAATGAACAATAATTAGAAGATTTTGTAGATAAAATGAATAACCTTAATAATTATCTGAAGTTTACCAAGGAATGGTCAGAATCCAAAATTAATTATTTAGACCTATATATAGAAAAGCTCTCAGATGGACTGAATAATACAGGTGTCCATCGCAAAAATTGTTACTGAAATTCATTTTTACTGAGAACAAGTATGCATCCAGCACATATTTTTAAAAATATAATCAAAGGCCAGGGCATTAGGGCATCGAGACTAAATCCATTAGACGATTGTTTCAATAGAGAGCTTATGAACCTTAAAGGAAAATTTCTAAATAGAGGTTATACTGAGGTAGAAATAGACAATACTTTTAAAGAGATTCCTACACTACGCACAGAAGTAGCAGCACCTTGTTTTGGCCCCACCCCAGGCTCAGGAGTGATGGATACTCGTAATATACAGAATATAATCAAATTTCCTATATTTTTTACATCTGATAATCCAGCAATTAGAGAGATACTCAGCAAGAACTGGTCCATTCTACAAGTGGATGAGAATATTAATAAAATTGTAGGTGAAGAACCGAAGTTAAGAAAAACCTTAAAAGATTACTATGCTATCCTAAGAAGGAACATTTGGCAATAGGGAATACAGTACCTTGTGGGTCATGCAATTTTTGCACATATATTGATACATCTAATAAATGTATTCACTCAGAATTTGAGCAAGAATTTATTTTATCATACAAGGCTAACTGTAAAACGACAAATCTTGTATATTTATCTGAATGTCAGATATGTCATTCATTTTATGTTGGGAAAACCAACAGGACACTGAAAGATAGAATACGAGAACATGTGTATCATATTCGTAAAAAATCAGAACATAATGCATTGGCCAAGCATGTGATGAATACTAATGATACACATTGGTTTACATTTAGAGTTTTGGAGATTATTTCACCTAGTATCCGTGAAGGTGATATTCGCAACCATACTGAATATAGAGAAAATATCTGGATCATTATGCTTAGAGCAGACAGAGGTAAGGGTCTAAATGAGAGAGCTTCTATTAAGCCACTACTTAAAAAGCGTAGGAAAATGAAACAATTCAATAATGTATATGTTTTTATTATCTAAGATTTTTAGGTTTAATCAATTAAATATGCACTTTAGACATAGACATGTTTTTACATATGTGTTTTAGATATATATATATATATATATATATATATATATATATATATATATATTTTTTTTTTTTTATATATATTGCTCATGTGTTTATATTATATATTTTTCACATACACACATGTATATATGTATATGTTTATATTGGACTGTTTTGTTAGTAGTATGGGTAGAATATTTCTGCTATATACTTCTAATAATATAAAATATACATATAGAGAAATATACAATAAGATGCCTTTAAATTTTGTATTTATTAATTGATAGTGACAGCTGATTGGGGTTCTGTGATTTGAATATGTTATTTAAATGAACTTTAGGTGAATTTGACTTGTGTTGATCTGAAGAAGCTATTTTAGCGAAAGCACTTATCAAGTCCATTAAAACGTTTTATTTTATGATACATTTTTTATTATTTATGAACAATCAAACTATTTTTGAGGGAGAATTGCCTTGTTAATGTGAGAAGAATACTTGCTTTGCCTCGTTGCTTATTTTGAATTTTTTGTTCCTGTTGAGACTTTGGATACATCATTTTGTTCTTGGTCTGGTTCGGATCTAATTTGGTTTTGGTTTCCTGGTTTTACTGATCCATGACTGAAGGAACTGAACAATCTAGTCTCTCTGACACACCATTATTGTTAAGGGATGAAACTGATGATGCACCAGTTACACATGGTGAATTTAAACAGATTTTGTTTCTTTTAACTCAATTGACTAAGTCCCTAAACTCTGAATCTACAAGTTCTGGGACTTCATTCCCTGGTAACCAACAAAATGGACTAGGTTTATTTTCTACAGCAACTATGGGGCTTAACAACAGAGTTTCCCCAACAGCGGAAGTTCTTGGTAGGATTTTATTGAGCTACACCAATCCACAGGAGCAGCAATTGCACCCGGTCAGCGCCTGCAACTCTAAGAGTAATTCTGTGAAAAAAGATTTCAGTTTTACTTCATGGACTGAAAAACAATTTCAATTCAAACAAGGTACTGTTACTGTTAACAACAGCACGAGTAGTTGTGCTGAACATGACTTTAAAACTTTCAATGACAAGTTGTATGCATTTAAGAGCACGCAATTAGAAATAGATTATTTGGAAGAATGTTTGCGTGTGCAGCGTGTCCCGAAGGGGTTACACTGCTATAAATTTCCAAACGATGCTGTGGCTGGTTCATCTCTTTATAACAGCTTGGTTAAAATCTTTGACAAAGCAGGGCTTGAAATGCTAGAATGTATGATAAGGGACTATGAGGAAAAAGCAGGTTTATTACTTAAAGAAGTAACATCACTTAATGATTCTGTGGTAAAGAGTAAGAATTTTTTAGGTGTTAAAAGAGAATATGATCGTATTTTTAATGAAGTAGATCAATATTGTTTAAAAATTGTGAACCGTAAAATCAGGAAACTGGAGCGTGACCTCAAAGAATACAGGGAGGGTAAGGCCTACCCTTTGATGGGTAGAAATAGGCAGGACACCAAACAGTTTCTTAACCAAAATAGTGACATGGTTTTTAATGACAATGTCCCAAGTGCTGAACTAGAGATACCAAGAAGAAGTGAGAGACTTGCTCAGAAAAATATTCAGAGTGGCCTATCGGATTTTCACTATCCCGCAGGCAGACCAGGGTGGAGGAATGTAATGCATCAACCACAGATGTGGAACAGAGCACGCAGATAATAAGTTTAGGTGATGTATTTGATAGGATTTCTGTTGATGAAGCTTTCAGAAGATCTCATGACAATTGTGTTTTAACTAAAAAGAATAATTTTGTTATATACAATTATACTGATATCAACATCTCTGATGACTTTTTTGAGCTTTTTACAAAAGGGCTTCACTTTGTACCTTCACGTAGAGTTGACTTATGTAATATTTTAGTTGATTTGAAGCTTTTTGTTAGAAACTTATATCTTGCTTTTTATTTTAAAGGTCAATCTCAGACTAATGAAGGGCTTTCTAGGCCTAGCACATTTAACCCACCCTTAAACCCACTGTTAAAATTATTTGAAGGTTTGGTGGAGGCAGATTTAAGAGACTTTTGTTTGAACAGGTCTCACATACCATCAATTAATTTTAGACCAGAACTTGGTCAGTTAATCAAGAGGCTTGGTGATGAAGTCATTCGGGTGATGAAGCCTGATAAGGGTGGAGGCGTAGTTTTATTGTATAACATGATATACGACACCCTCATTCACAATATGTTGCAGGATACTGAGCTTTATGAACTGGTTTCTAGGAATGAATTAAATTTAGCACATTCTAAAATTTCTTATTTACTCATGGATCATTTATTACAGGGTGTGGTAAATGAAAAACTCTATAATTATCTCTATGTTAGAAACCCAAGGATACCTGCAATTTTTGGAATTCCCAAGACACACAAGGGCTTAGACCCTTTGAACTTTAGACCTATTGTCTCAGGAGCTGGGGGAGTAACAGAGCCCTTAGGAAAATTTATTGATTTTACCAGCAACAAATTTGATTTCACTTTACCTCATGTTTGCAAAGATTCATGGGACTTTCTCTCAGGCATCCAGCAAAACTCTATAAACCAGAGCTTTTATTGGCCACTATTGACATAGTTGAATTATTCCCCAGTATCCTTCATGCTGTAGGGCTGGAATGGTTCAACAATATTCTAGCTGCTGAATCTGGGTTAGGGTCTAACACTATTGGTTTACTGGTTGAATTTATGGAGACTGTCCTAGAAAACAATTTCATCTATTTTAAGGGTGACACTTACAAACAGAAAAAAGGGTGCAGCAATGGGCACGGCTTGTGCTTCTAGTTATGCAAACATAGTGTTACACCACTGGGAAAACAAATTTGTTTTTTCCACACATTGGGTTCAACATATCACCCACTATAAACGATACCTGGACGATATTTGTTTGTTATGGGATGGCTCTTTAGATCAATTCTTAGACTTTATGGTTTACATCAATTCTACCACTCCCTTTCAATCTTTTACTTACAAAGTAAATAATGATTATTTGCATTATCTTGGTGTTGCCCTACTTAAAGATTTCAGTAATGGTACTTTCAAATCTAAGATATAAAGAAAAAACTCCTTTTCTAATTCCTACCTACATTTCAACAGTGACCACCCCTTCCACCAGAAGAAGGGTATTGTGAAGGGTCAACTTATACCGCCTTAAAAAACTCCAGCTATACTCTGTCGCATATCGTCTACTCAGAGGCGATCTCTGCTTAACATACAAGGCCATGTCAAACCCAGAGCTGTTGGACATGCTACACTTAAAGAAATCCCAATCCCTCAGAGCTACACGCTCCAGGGATCTAAACCTTGTCATCACAATAAACAAAACATGCTGGAGGGATAGGTTCCTGACCCAGAGACTCCCCAGACTCTGGAATAGATTTCCCATACATGTCAAGCAGAGTGCCTCTTCAAGAGGAACCTTGACGTTTGGATGGGAGAAAGGAAATTCACCCCAGGGATCACGTCAGTCGCCCTGCTAGATAGGGGTCCAGGAAAGTAAATAATGTGGGAAGAAATAGCCAGGGAATTGTTATGGCTAGGCTTGTATAGGCCCTAGGGCTGATAGCCTAGAACCAACCTATGAACCTATGAACCTATATACGTGCTTCAAGGATGTGTAGCACAATGGAACTTTTTCTTGAAGAGGTTAACTTGCTAAAGCAACTTTTTGATGAAAGGGGTTACCCAGCACACTTAGTAAGTAATTTGGCTGAGGAGGTTACTGCTGGTAGGGAGGCTATTTACTGCCCTCTGTTAGGTAAGGGGGCATCTGGTGGCATACTTTCAAAACCATCGGAACAGATTGAATACCAAAACAGTTTTGTGTATACCTTTTCTGGTGATTCCTTAAAAATTGAACAATCAATTAAAAAATATTTGCCAGTTTTGGTACAATATGATGATTTCAAACAGCTTCTTAAGGAGCATCCCCATTTTATTAGGAAAAGGGACACGAACCTCAATGGTCTCTTTGAAATCAGACCTGGTGTGGACAATAAAAGGGTTTATTCGAAACTTGGAACGTATAAGTGTGGTTCATGTAAGCAATGCCCTTATGTGCATAATGACAGTTTGTTTTTCATTCCCTCTAGGAGGTTTAAATTCAGGGCTGAACACCATTACAACTGTGGTACGAAAGGAGTTGTCTATTTAGGTTTTTGTACTCAATGCTCCAGTTTTTACGTAGGTAAAACTGAGAGAACCGTTAGGAGAAGGATATATGAGCATCTTTATGATGTTTCCAAGAAAAAGGAAAACAATGCTTTTTTTAAGCATCTTAGCACATGCCCTAATATGCAACTTAAATTTTTAATCCTAAAGCAAGTCCTACATGACAGTAGAGGGGGTGATTGGGAAACCCGACTTGAATACAAGGAACTGTTGTGGCAGCTCAAGCTGAATGCAACTAAGCCTCCTGGTTTAAATGACAATATTAGTATTATGAGTGTTTTGAAACTAAGGAGGGCCAAGTTATGATTTTGTTCATTATAAAAAAAATTTTATTGCCAGTTATTTTGGACAACATTTTGTTTTGAGTGGATGTTTCAAACTTTGGTTAACTTTTCATATGATTAACAGAGGTCTTAGAAACCAATAGTTCTTAATAGATTTTTTAGACATAAAAATAATTTTTTAAGACTGTTTTTAAGTTTTTTAAGCTTGTTTGTAGCTTTATAAAACCATCATACATGCTTTATTACGAGTTGTAATTTAAACACATGTTTTTACATTATTTAGTACAATTTTGTGGGTTATTAGACATTGTATAATTTCATTGAATGAATGAATTGCTGTTGGCACTTTAACATCTGATTTGCATATTTTATTAGTTGCTATTCTAGTCACATGATTTGGGCTAGAAAGTACTTAAGCCTTGAATTTTTAATCATGGTTCATCTTGAAAAAGCCTGGTATGCCTCCAGGCGAAAGCGCTTGATGTGGAATTTTTTATTATTTCATTAAAACAGAGTTTTACTTAAGTCATTTTTAATTTTTTGTTCCTGTTGAGCCTTTGGATACATCAGTATATGAAATAATACCTGACATATATGATTAAAATATTAGTAAAAAGCAGTGAAATGGCCAACGTATCAGTGAACAAAATATATATTTTTAAAGGATCCTCATATATAATTTCCCACAGTTAAGCAGCACTTTACCCAGCGCAATAGAGTTGCCCATAGTTTAATAGTGCATTACCCAGCGCAATAGAGTTGCCCAAAGTTTAAGAGTGCTTTACCCAGTGCAATAGAGGTGCCCAAAGTTTAAGAGCGCTTTACCCAGCGCAATAAAGGTGCCCATAGTTTAATAGCGCTTTAACCAACGCAATGTGTTTGAGCGGATGTTTGCTCCGCACCAACCAGGGCACCGTAGGGCACCATGGAGCAACGTGGAGCAAAGTTGCTTAAACGCAGCCACACCTCCTAGCCTGTCTGGACAGTATTAAAATAAAATTAATGACAAGGTTCGAACTCAGGACTCTGTGCATCATAATCAAAGTACAGAACCACTAAGCCATGACAGCTTAGTAGAAACAGCCACTGTTAACATACATATACTTAGAAATGGTAGATTAACCATTACTAAGCAGGTCTGCAGTCAGCCGAGAATTTTCAAAAATAGCCAGTCACAAACATGTGCGGGAAATGTGGCATATTTAAGCCCCATAGGCGGGAATACTCACCATAACTGATTGCAGCTCCCATCTGCAGTTAGAATGGCTGGTGCTGGAGAGGGTACATGCTTCCAAGTGCAACGTTGGGGCATCTAGGAGTTGAAATACATGGTTTGGCTCCTTGTCCACCATCATGAGTCAAGACTCCTGCAGGGCCAGTTCCAAGGGATGGAGTACAATTCAGAGGCTTGGAACTGGTTAGCTCATAACCTCACCAGTGTCACAGGTGTTTCTCGGACTGGTGAGCAGGTCCGTCACCACCATGCAGACCTGAAGAGATGGAAGCAGGACCACCTGAACCAATGGATACAGAAGGCCCGTGGGATGCAAGATGCCCCACAACTGAGTAGGTAGCCATGGAATGCAGTATGTTAGAATTGATAATTGAGTCTGTATAATGGATAGGTATGTCTCAATATCCCTTCATTTACTTTACAGCTGCAGGTGACCATGCTGTGAATCAGCAAGCCTATGCAGATAGGCTGCTAAGGCTGCACCACCAGGCAGGTTAGTGATTATTCTGCATGTATTGTTATATAAAATAAGGGAGAGAGCATGAAATAAAGTGCTGTAGTCCAATAATACAGCCATAAAATGGCCTGAATATGTCCTCTGCATGTACTGTCAGATAAAAAAGTCAGAGAGCCAGAAAAAGAGTGTAGTAACCCATTAAGAAAGGTAAAATATATCCAGAATAATATCTCTGCAGGTACTGTCATATAAAATAAGTAAGTGAGCCTGAAAAAGAGTGTTCTAACCTATTAATAAAGGTATAATATGTCTTGAATATGTCTTACATATGCACTGTTATAACAAATAAAGGAGTGAGCCTGTGGAAAAGTGTGTAATGTCATTAACAAAGGTCTAAAACCCAGAGTGTGTCTGTGTCACTTAGTTTGAAATGTTGTTGTACCTTTGCATTATACAAATAGTACTGTTTTAAAAAGTGCTGGCAACCCACAGTTGTGCAGTCCCATCTAAAGTGGGTGATGGAAGTGCTTGTAGCTGTGAAGCGTATATACAGTCCTCAACAGTCAGTTACTGGCTGGCATGCATAAGTAAATCTGTCACACAAGTAGCATGTTAATTTGTTCCCCAGAAATGTGAGTGTGCTTCAAGAAATGCAGGGTTCTGTACAAATTGAAGTGAAAATGTCATGTGAAAACATCCAGATATGTAGATAAAGAAATATAAATGCAATTAAGAAATTGGGAGGATGGGAGGATGGCCTAATGGGTAAGGTGTTTGCCTTACAAACACAAGGTGCACGGTTTGAGTCTCATAAGGGATAATTGGCTAGACTTACAATGGCTTGCAAGGGCAGTTAGCCTAGTACTAACCTATGAACCTAAATATGTAGCAGTAACATCTGCATCTTGGACAGTTAGTATGTCAGATATAGGTCAGGTATATATTGAACTAGCCAAACCCATTACACAACCTAATGCATGGTGGCAAGTGTAATAATACATGTAGGGGATATACACTTGCAGTCACTAGGAATGTAGTGTAGACTAAAAGTAATTATAAGATGTTAATTGAGTTTTTTTATGCACCCTACTGTATATGCATAAACCATGCAATTCCACACTTCAATGGGTATGTGTAATCATAAATATTTGTTGGGACATATGTCCTATTGTTCTATAAATATTTGCATTCACATTGATGCATGTGCCCTTTTCAAACACCACAATCATGGTGGCCTGTTGCTACCAAACATCCCTGCATGCTGTTAGAATATCCATTGTCGTTCGATATATGCATGTGTTATGCTTGCTGTTCAACTGTTGGAACCTTGGTGTGTTGGGTTAATGGGAATATTACTGCATGCTGTTACAACTAATCTGGAATGCTGTTGTTTATGTTGTAATTAAACACACCTAATCACAGAACGTATGGGAAGACCGGTCCCAGCTGACCCACCTATCCCTCCTCAGCTGGCGAGTGCACCTGGTACCTGTAGGTCCAGTGCCCAGCCCGGGCTCCCCTCCTCCATTGGTCCTGTGCCACCTTTGGGTGGAAGTGCTGCAGGGGATGGGGCTCACCCCCCATGCAAGCGGGGGCAGAGAAGGGCCACCTGTCACCCTTCGAAGGGTCCGGGCTGTGGTGCGTAGGGAGATCCAGCATTCAGTCGCTGATCCCCTACACCAGCTCGAGGCGAGAGTAGCGTGTCTCAAGGGTGAGCCTGCCCATCTTACACAGCCCCCAGCACAGCCACCCTCGGGGCTATGAAGGTGCAGTGGTGACTGCCCATGGGTGGGGATCTCAGTTCCACTGTTACCATCTGTGGGCTCATGGGCTTGCGATTTCCAAACATCCGTCCCCATCAATTGTGTTCACCCACCTCATGTGTCATACACCTCCCCTGTATGTGTCTTGACTGTCTTGTCTTTTTACCTCCTCAACCTATCTCCCTGAACATGCCTACTTCCTCTACCTCACTTTCCACTCTCACCTGAAAAAAAAAGGGCAATCTGTACCCACAAATAAAATTACGCCCCATACATAGCTGCCCATTTCGTGCACATGTCCACTGGACATGTAAACTGATAATTATAATTGGAAGTACAACATACTTTGTTGTCCTCACCCCTCTCCCAGGGGTGGAAGGTTTCAAATTTCACTCCAAATTTATTGCATATGCACAGCTGTTGCTGGTAAAGAAATGGGCAGCTATGGATCTTTCCTACACCCGTCCTGCACATCCCGAGCTTGTTTACCTACTGTCTGTCCCTCTTTGTGCCCCATTTTTCACCACTTTCCTATCTCCTCATTTTCTTTTCTTTAAAAGAAATTAGCGTGGGGGTTAGAGGGAGTAAGCACTTTTAAGCGGTAGTACGTGGGTTAAAGCGAGTGTGCGCTTAGCTAAGCATCACGCAAACCCACGCAAACCTGCTTACAACTGCTTAAAAGTGCCTTAGTCACTCTGTCATGGCCATTGTTCTGCTCAGCAGCAAAAGAAAAAACCTCTGCCAGTCTCAAACCCCAGACCATTGACACAATAGACTGCATGAACTACCACTAAGCCACAGCACATATACAAATAACTTGGTGCTGAAATAAATATACCATGCATTACAATGAGGGAATGTAAATGGAAATTAGGAATGGCATAACACAAATCCTGTTCTGTGGGTCTTTACCAGCAGTTGTTGTGGAATTATATGACATGACTGTGAAAAGAGAACCAGCCATCCTGGCAGGGAATAATGTTACAGTAGCACCTTACAAACACCACACAGTATCAGACCAGGATAAACACTAGCAAAGTTGAATAGGGCAGAGGCCAGACTCCCCAACTGTGACTGCTTTACAGGGATTTCCCTGATTTGTAAACAAATGTTAGCTGTGCCCCACTGAATCACTCTGAAAAGTACTAACTTTAGGCAGAGAAGTGTGGAATCACACGTAATGAATAATGTCAATAGGTGAGAGTAGACACTGCTTGCCCGTCAGAAAAGGTGTAGTTATACATATGCTCTGATTCCCAAGAAAGTCTCAGCTGCAGTATGTCTGTAACATATTGCAGGTGTATCTCACTTATATGTACCTTTCGCTGAGGCCATTCAAATATATACCTAAGAGTATCTGAGGCCTGGCAGTGGCGGAAACACACAGGCATATCAGCATTACTGCTGTTTCACACTCTGCAAATAGCTTTGGAAGGAGTTCCACAAGCATGCCCTTATGTAGGACTACAACACAGAAATATCACAGGATGTAGCCATGTACTGCTAGCAACCGACTGTGATAATGCCAATGTGCCATTGCTGAAAAGACTGGTGTGGTGCACAGACAAAGTATAATAGGCTAACCTCTAGCTACCATCTGGATATGTCCACAGGTGGGAGCTATGCAGACAGACTACTTGCCTTGATAGACTAACAGGTACACAGCAACCCTGTATGTTCAGCAAGATAAACCTCACATGATAATAAAAAATGCTCTTTGCAGTTTTGCACCCCTACCCAAAGGCACAACACACCTGTGTATTCAGGAAAAAAAACAAGGGTGTAGGTAGGCATACTCAGTACTGAAATAAGCCCAGTTGTCTTGAGCAGCCTGTGCTAATGTCAACACAGACAAACCACAAACTGTTCAGAAGTGAGTAACATAATAATTACAGTATTGCAGTTCACAAACACTTCATGTGCCACAGGAATACAGTGCAATAACCACATTTGTATGGCAGTTAATTGTCTAATTCAGAAAGAAAGTACATACTCCCATGTATCCTGTGTTAGCATTTGGAGGGGTGAGTACATGTCTACACTGAGAAGTGTGTACTGGAATCACTAACATTCAGGTTTGAGTACAACAAGCATATCACTGGCTGCAGCCCTAGCTTCAGATAAGAGACATATACTAACCTTCTGACAGACACAGCGGTGTCCAGAGCAAACAAACATGGGTCCCACCTTGGAAAGCTGAAAGGGCAATGCCTACCTAACCTAGCATGTTATAGCAGTAGGCTGCAATCACAGTGAGTACTGCAATCACCACACAGCAGGCCGCATGCAATTACTGAATGGTGGGCAGCAATTGGTGCAGAGGCTGTCACATGCACATGTGCAGATACCTAGAAAAGCACATGCAATAATATCATTGCAAGGTACAGGGAGATAGAGAGCGAGAGAGAGAGCGAGAGAGAGACAGAGACACAGACAGAGACACAGACAACAGAGACAGAAACAGAGAAAGAAACAGAAACAGAGTGAGTAAACCCAAAACAAACAACCAAAAAAAAAAAAAAAAACAACAAAACTTTAACAACAGACGGAGCAGGGAAATACAAAGGTAAGATATGTAACTCATATGTATGTGCTTGCATGTAGTAGATGTCCCTGAAGAGTACTCTACACACTGCAAATCATCCATGTGTGGCAGCAGTACATATCTATCTGTATTTGCACATGTGCAAGGGCAAGGGACATACTGAAATTTTTAGTGAAGGGTGGACAGATATCTGCCATTGAAGGTTGTTATGTGCATATATCTATGTAGGTCATAGTGTGTGGCATAGAAAACAGCATGCAGTGCTGATAAATGTCATGTGGTGGTTAAACGCTGTGGGACTGATTTGTCAGATCTGCTGTGTTATAGCCAGTGAGGCCTGCTAAAGCTACATGGGCTAAGGACACCAAAATGCATTCTGCACAACACTGTGCAATATAATCACATAACTGTACATCCCACACCTGTTTCATAAGTGATATCCCTACCATGAAAGGGACTGTACATGTGCCTATATGTACATGTATGTGTACAGCAATGGATGTGTACATGTATGTATATAGATATGTGTATAGATATGCATGTATATATATATATATATCTATATATATATATATATATATATATATATATATAGAGAGAGAGAGAGAGACATGGGATCATATGTACTGCAACAAGTGTGTGGTGACCAGGGCATGGACTGTAGACAAGTGTCGATACTGCAGTGCCATTCCACCTTTCCAAAACACTGTACCCATTAACTACCACATAGGTAGAGATCTACCTAACACTGAAGGTGTGATAAGGGAACATGGGACACAGGTGGACAGTAGTCTCCTCTTTGATAAAGACAGTGGCACACTAGACCTGTAATCTGTCTGTGTGGTATGTGTCATGACAACAGGTGTGTCATCTAGGGAAATATAGGTCAGTATTCCCCTCTACTCATCACAATGCCCTGTGTGGTATGTACCTCACATGACAACTACAGCAGGTGGAAAGGCCACAGACATACCTCACAAAGTGTAATTATGGCCGCAAACAGATGCCCTATGCAGACTGACTCACAAAACTACATCTAGACTGTATTGCATACCGGCCACACAGAGGTGACTTCTGCCGGACATACAGAGGTATGTCAGACCCATAGCTGGGTGCCAACCACCATGGTAACATATCACAATCCCTCCGGGATACATGCTCTAGAGCCCTAAACCTCGTCAGCTCACTAAACAGCTGGAGGGATAGGTTCCTATCTGAGAGATATGCCATACAAAGGAATAGACTACCTAGCAATAGCAAACAAGGCTCCTCATTAGCAGTTGTCATAAATATCCCTGATGATTGCTTGGGAGATTGGTAATACACCCCAGGAATCCCCTCTGTGGTTATGGTTGACAGGGGCAAGTGAAATCAAAGTACATTTGTGTCAAAGGCCAGGGTAGCATATGGCTAGGCTGCTGTAGGCCCTAGGGCCAATAGCATATTATCCACCTATGACACTATGCACTCACACATATACTCAATGCAATACCTGCTATGTGAGGTTGAATAAGTGTAATGCTGAATGTGTGCAAGGTCTGTAAAAGTGTGATAGGTTAGTGTGAAGTTGTATCTGACATGGTAGTGTCTATCCTAGCTGTGAGGCCAGCAAAAGATGTGTATTGTACTGTTAGGCAGACATAGTAGTATGGCATACTATGTGACGTAGTTCCTTGTTGACGACCGTGGTGTCTCATCGTAGGCTAAAGCAATACATGTATGCTTACTGAGTGGTACTTTTGGTGCATCCAACTCCCATATGAACTGTAGTACTACCTGAAGCTGCAGGCCTAAACAGCACAGTATGGTGTGTGTTCCAATTGCTTGGGAACACTGTCTTGTCTGTTTCCTGTAGTCTGCCCAGAGGACATAACTCAGGCATAAGGGTGTGTAAGTAGTGGCACACAGTACTGTATGGTACACAGGTAAAGCTCATTTGTGATGGCATACAGTGGAGTGTTGCATGTTTGTCTGATGTGTGTGTAATTATGCCTGTACCATGGCCGCAATCATATGTGTGTTACAGGGTATAAGTGTATATCTAGCAACATATATACTCTGTTATAGCAGTATGCCACCTATAGTAACAACTGTGCACATATGTTAGGCAGGGCTATGGCATCAACGACTAAGGTGGTTGAATGGTACTACTGTAACTGTACTTTACATTCATTGCAATGGATGACATCTCTGTTCGTGCATTGGTGTGATATATACCCCTGTGGTGAGGTTGTGCATAGTGTCACAAACAGTGTGCCGAGTACTGTTGTATAGTGGTTTGATATACAGAGTGTGCCAGGCACTGTTAGTCAGTTGTGGCCTGAGAACCAATAAGTGGTATTGAATGTGTGTATCCTCTGACAATGAAATGGATGGTATATATGTCAGTAAAGTGACATCTGTGGTTAAAGGTGTAAAGTGTGCCACAGGACTCGCTCACACATATTGTTCATATCTCTTTCAGCCAGATGGCCTACCAATGTAACCCGTCTTACACAGCAGCAGAGGAAGAGGAGATTCAGCAAAGCCTGGTGCAGCACTACACAATTCTGTTTTCCAGAAGCAGCCAGCACCAGCAGCATCAGACTGCACTGTGGCAGGATCTTGTTCGTCGGGTAAATTACATAGGCATGCATAACCGGACATATGAGCAGGTATGCCATCACTGCAGTGATTTAATTAGACATGTCTGGCGGTGTGCGCCTGATATCCAAAGACAACAGCTTGCCACAGGTGCTGGGGTGGCCATTCACCCCCCCATCACCAGAGAGGAGGAGCTGCTCGTAAGTGGGGTGGCTCCTGGACAACAGCAGCAACTCCCACTGGCATGTGTTGTCATGGAGGCTGGAGCCACCCAGCATGTTCACATGGAGTGAGCAGGTAACATGCCCTATCTGTAGACTACAGTTAACTGTATTGTTAGATTATGTCTACGTGAGATGTGTACTGTGTGTTTAGCAGTTGTGCTGTTTAGTGTTGTGCAATACTGATATTTGGAATATTATCTGTACACCTGTGACTATTGACTGTTGTTCTACTGTAGTTTAACATACCCACAGTAGCAATGCCACAGTTGTGGCCACTGACAAACTCTCTCATATTCTCGTAGGTCCCTCTGGTGTGACAGCAGGGCAGACGATCCATGCTGGTGAGTGTGGTATAACTGCAATGTTGGTAATGAAATGTGCTTGGCATAGGTGAGGTGTAGGCCATGTACACGTAACACACCTACGCATAATGCATGCCATGCATGTTTGCTGTAAGATGTTGCAAAGCTCAGTAATGTCAGTAGCTGCCTCAGTGACATGCAATACACAGAGCATCAGACACAGTTGTGGCAACACCATACTGCACATTGGATAAGCATAGTTGCTACAGCTATACACAACATAACACGTTTATCATACGCAGTACACAAAAACATGCTACATATGGCATTACCACACAACCGCTGTAAGGTCACACTTCAGTAACCCACATGTCATCCACACACACACATGATGTACCTCAGGGGTAGAGGCCTATCATGGGGCTGTGCAACACTCTTCAACACATAACACAGTCATGTTAGGCAATGCTCCCTATTGGGCACCTCACACACCCACGTACAAAGTGGCTGTATAATTGTGAACGTAGCCACTGCACTGCAGTTCAGGTACAGCATGCTAGGCGGTGGTCTGTCACACATTAGTAGTCTTGAGTGACCACAAGATGCATGATGATGATGGCACATGGCACTACACCCCATCCAGTTACAGTGACCACAGTACTACACATAGCAGTCATTGCTTTGCACCTCAATGTTGTGTGTGTGCAAACATATGCACCTATACACAATATGCATAGCATGTTGTGTGTGCTTACATATGCCAGTATACACAATATGCACAGCAGTCACCATCTGTACAAAATGTCACATATATGTCCTGGAATGCTATTTGGTGTATAGGTCACATGACACACATTGGGTATGTGTGGTGTTTAATGTTGCAGTCATGTAGCATGCCATGTCATGGCTGGCACCGACATATCTACAATATGTCCCACACTCACCATAACCACTGTACAATGGCCATGTCGAGCATTGGGATTCCTTCACGTCTACATGCACCACTCATCCCATGTGTGTACATAGCATGCATGTGCTACACCTGTGCCCACTATTATCTGCTATGGACACAGACACTGTAATCAGACATGGAAATCTATGTGTCACACAGATAACACATGCAGCCATGGTATGTATACCTGTGAGTGATGGTGCACAGGACATTGCAGAGCTGATAATACTTGTACAGCAATGTTGTGTCCATGTACACATTGTGTTCCAGGGTGTAGCCAATCACTGAACAACTACACACATGCATCAAAGCCATGTATACTTTCATTAAATAGGGCCATCTACACTTGCACTGCATGGTTTTGAGCAACACATATTCTGCATGCTGACACTTGTGACGTGACTGTTTGCCTTGTGATACTGTCACCCACCTTCACCCACTATTGAGTATGTGTTGGATTGCTGGTGTGTGTGTATGTGTTGTAGTGAGGAGTGTATTTGTGTGCATGTGTGCATGTGTTCATGTGTTCATGTGTGCATGTGTGCATGTGTGCTAACATCATGTACAGATTGTAAAGTGTGTTTCCTGTCTTCCTCTCACAGGTGCTGAGTTTGGGGCGGCTGAAAGCAGCAGGGAACCTGAAGTCACTGCCACAAATAGTGGAGATGATGAGACATGTATTCTGGCACAGGAAGGTTTGACAGGGTCTGTCGGTGGTCTGCCAATCGACAGTACAAAGTGTTCAACCCCATCTATGCACACACTGATACTGCCAATACATCCCTCATCACCAATGGCCTTAGCCGAGGGACAGCATACAGTTGGCATTGACCAGGAGAGTGTGGTACCCATGGCACTTGCATCCCCTCACGGCAGCCATAGCCGGATTCCTGGAATGGTACCACATAAGTGGATGTCCAGGGGCTCTCGGGGGAGCACCACTGGTCATATTGCCCCTGGCAGATGTGCCCTCACAAGTCTTACAACCTCCAGTATGTTCCGAGCTGTAATGCAGGTACAGGCACGTATGGAAAGGTACACCAGACAGGGACTAAGGGCGCAGAGGGCCCATTACACCACTATCAATGACAGCATCCATGACCTTGCTGGTGCCATCCGGAATTACACCGAGGTCATTGATAGACATTGGGGGGAGACATTAGATGCTCTCCACAATGTGTTTTCCATGAGCCAGGACCATGCGGGACGGTTGAGACATCGGCGCGGATGCATGCCCGCAACAGCAACAGCTGGCAGTCGTCGCAGATGGCCAACAGATCACAGCCACTCATGTAGTGGCAGTACCAGCCCAAGCAATGCTGGGGCTGGCCTGTCCATTGACCGTCCTAGTAGAACATGTGCACATGGCTCTGGCAAGTCCCAGCAGGGACATGGGTCCAGTCATCATACCTCTGCCTCAGATGATAGTACCCAGTCAGGGTTGGTACCCGATACTGCCCATAGCACCCCAGCCAGGCACAGGTACTATGTCCGTGGCCGGAGACAGTGATCTGTACAGCCTAGCATGTACAGTCTGTAGCTGTCCCACAACCTCCCACATATGGCTGCCACTTGGTGGAGCTGTGTGCATGTAGGCACACACACATTAACCAAACATCTAGGGCTCACACACACACACACACACACACACACACACACACACACACACACACACACACACACACACACACACACACACACACACATTACATCAACATTGGCCCATGCTGTACTGCTGTCCCACACACACACACACACACACACACACACACACACACACACACACACACACACACACACACACACACACATGTCGATTGGATGGGTCAATTTTGGGCTCTGGCAAATCAACAACACACCCTGTGCATATGATGACACATGTGCCACCTCCTGTCATGTGTAACATTGATGCAGGAGCAGGCTAACATGGTGCTGATGCACAGGGAGACATTATAGCAGTGTAGCAATATTAGAAAGTTGTCAACAGGAAAGTGTAATGATATCCTTGTAGGTATATCTGAGCAGGCATTATGCATCAAAGCTCTGATTGTCAATGTAGCATTGTTTACACCAGTGTTAGGTCTGAGTATGTATTGTCCACCCATGTGCCACTTGGCTGAAGTGTAAAGTGTTGCCAGCATGTGTTAGTGAGTGGACAGTACGTGTGTGATGTGTGCATTACAGATTAGCAGATGTACATCTGTGAACATGATGGGTGTGCACTGTCTGCATGTACGTGCATAGTGGACACATGGGACGTGTGACATACCCTGTTGTACACATTGTTAACATCTCATAGTATCTTTCGATGGCCAGTATGCATTCTACTACAGATATGTACTAACATGGGTACACATGTGTGTATGACATGGGTTGACACTATGCTGTGGGTGATACTGTTAATATCTGTCAATGATTTGCAGTCTGGTAGTACCTCAACAGCATGACTATAACCAGCCATTAGATGATGTCCTGACAAACGACACACAGTTGTAGGGAACTCAGTAACAGTTGGATCCTTCCGGTACTATACTATAACAGTAACCAGTGGTATTGACCGCCACCCATTCCTGGGACCACACCGGTTTCTCAAATAGCCCTCTTAGGTACATGCAAACACACTAGGGATATGTCCATCCACATCTGGAATTGCATGCATTGGCCTACAATGCATTCTATGGATGGGAAGCATATCCTACACAAGAGTATCATACAGACAGATACCTGTTGTCCAATACATGCTGTATAGCAGTAAGCCAACTATGGCACAGTCATCCACATTTACTATACATACTATCCCGACAGTACCACATAGGTGGTAGCCTTCAACATGTATGTTGGGAACCGATGTGTACATACAGTCACGTGTTATGTCATCTGTCCCTTGGTATCCACATATCCATAGGTATTGTGGAGTCCCTTGGTGTATCACATAAGACATTAGGGGCCTGAATGCATATCCACAAGGCTGTTGTACACCTATAATGACTGTCCATTATTGCCAGTCGTTGTGTATGAACATGTCTGACATATACCCCAGGCATATACCCTCATTCACACTACTCTATAGTAACTGTCATGGGTGTGTGTGGCACAGATGACCTTGGCCACAGATCACTACAGTGGTCGGCCTTGTCACATACATACATATGTGACCTATGATCTGACAAGCAGCGGCACAATCTGTCAAAGGAAACAAATGTATTCATGTAGTATACAGGCTTCACACCTATGTACTGATTGAGGTCACATGTACACATATTTATTTGCCACGCAGATACCTGATGTGTGCAATGCACACACTGTTTTAATCATGGTATGTCATACCATAGTAAAAGCAAAAACCACACTGCATTGACAAACTGTGTCACACACACACACTCATTAATTGCAGGATTCAAACCCCTACCTAACTATGTTATGATACTAGTGAGATATGCATTAACACGGTGTGCTATATGTTTTACTGGGTGGTTTTTCTTCTCTTGCTATATTTGTAGGATGCTGACATCATCAGACTTTCCAAAGAGGATTGTACCTCTTTTAATGTATTTTCCCAGTATTGCCCTATAAGCCTAACTAGCCTGTTCTGCAAAGCTATGGAGCGTATTGTCATGGGACTCATACACATAGACATCGGGAACCTACAGACACTGTGTCCTACACATTTCAGCATTGTTGTGGGCAGATCTTGCCTCTTGAACCTGTTTGTATTCTTTAAACGGTTACCAGGTCCATCGACGTAGGGAAGTTTGTCCACACAGCCTACCTGGACCTTGCAAAACCCTTCAACACAATACCCCACTCGGCCATTATGCATAGGCCCACCAGCATCAATATGGACACATATCTCACATGATGGATTGCTACCTGGATCAGGAATAGCACCCACATGGTCAGAATTGCAGGTGCCATGTCTGACTATTCACCAGTTACACGTGGCATCCCAAAAGGCTCAGTCCTGGGACCTCTCTTGTTCAGTATATATTTGTCTGACGTACAGGCTAACACAGGGGGAATATGGCTGACCATGTTCGCAGATGACTGCAAACTGGGTGCAATAATCACCTCACCAACTGGCAAATGCATACTCAAACAGGGTCTCACAGAGATGGATAACTGGTACCTGAGCCATGGCCTACAGCTAAATGCTATTAGTGGCATAGTCATCCCCTTTGGGAATAACAACATGCCCACACATTACCACATAGGTAGTAATCCATTACATATGGTAGGAGTTATTAGGGGTTTGGGGACATGACTTTTTCGTACTGTCGCCTTTGCAATCACGTTGCCAAAGTGGTTGGACAGACCTTCTATATAGCCCACCTTATCCCATATGGTTTCACATCTAGATCGAGTGAGGTCATTATGCCCCTATACTCATCACAACCATGCTTGGTTATAATGCCACATTTGGGATGTGCCTTACCTGACTCCTGCAGCAACTGTAATGGCCACAAAAGTTCCTCACCAAGCAGATCTAGGGACTCACATGGATGCCTTGCACAGTTCAGATACAGTAACTCCAGCTCTACTCAGTCGCTTACCGCCTACTCGGATATGATGTGCGCCTGTTGTTTACGAAAATACCCAACCCAGAATTATTGGAAATGCTCCACCTCAGGATATCCGACTCCCTTGGGGTTACACACTCCAGGGACATATACCTCAGCACAGATGTTAATAAGACATGCTGGAGGGACAGATTCTTATCGCAGAGGCTCCACTCACTCTGGATTGTAATCCCAGTTTCACATAGGCAGAGCCACCCACTGGCCACCTACAGGAGACATCTTGACAACTGGATGGGTGATCGTATGTTTACCCCTGGGATATCTTCCGGGTCCCTGCTAGACAGAGGCACACTAGCCTAAACGTACATGGACTATCTTGTGTGACCTACTATTGACAGGCACAGTGTAGTAATCTGACAGGGTTGCGAAAGCCAAACACACTCTGGCTAGGCTTGTACATGCTCTAGGGCAGACAGCCTAGTATCAACCTCTGAACCTATGATAATGTTCGGGATGCACAATGTTTTTGCTGCTACTGTTTGCAGGTTTTTATCGTCTTTGCTTTCCCAGTTTCTATGAACAACTTAGGTATCTGCAGAACATATTTGAATATGACAGGGTTCCACTATATTATATATGTGTCTGTTGCCATATAACTGTGTGCACAGGGCAGATTGCTGGATAGTGAGAAGTTCCTGGGTTAACACATGCAACTGCCAGATATGTGTGGCCCACTGCTGTACTCAGACATGGCCTAAGTGTGTGAGCATGCCCAGTTCAGGCTTTCCGTGTTTTGTTGCCTGACATTTGTCTCATTTATTGAAGTGTGTGAGCATGCCCAGTGTGACCTTTCAGTATGTTGCTATCTGAGGTCCACTACGTTTATACTGTGTGTGTTGGAAGTCAGGCTCTATTCTTACTGCAGGACTCACCTTTGTGTCATAACTCGACAGGGATTATGCTGTACCTGCAGGGTTTCTATGATATACTTTGCATAGACTTATCAACATACAGGCTGAACACTGCAATACTGTCATGGTTTAGTGGTTCAATACTATAACTATAGTGCACAGTATCCTGGATTCGTGGCCCATCACTGCTTTATATTTTCATACTGAGCAGATCAGACTGCTTAAGGGCCAGTAGAGCAAATATGAGCATGTTGGCTTTTGTTCAGCGCTGCCCTACTTAGACCAGGCTTGTACGACATTGCTCAGTATTCACCAACATTGCTGGACGTTGCCCAATATTATTCAACATTGACCACAGTTGTGCTAGTTGGTGTGTGCGATTTTGTTTACATATACTACATGGTTTAAATGCTGTTGAGCACTGCTTTATATTGCTTAACACATGGCAATCATGCCTCAGGTGGTGCTGCAGGGCTGCCTGCCTTATGGATGCACATACTCTACTCCCTATACATGTTTGAAAGCATGTAGTGTCAACTTAGGCATCCCTTTTTACTATATGTGCGAGTCAGAGAGGTATCATTTCCAGAGTTCCTACTGAGCCAATGTATGTGCTATGCGTTGCCTCTTTGCCAAGGCCAAAGCATACTGGGCACGCCTCCTTCTGCCTACTGGGGCAGGCTCAGGTTGTTCCTCCTCCGAGTCACACTCTGCCAGTGATGGCCTTGGCAATGGTGGGGGGCTGTTTGGCCCAGGCCTATACTGGTCCTGCTGCAGCTGTTTTCACAGGATCATATTATGTACCATAGCACATACCATGACAATTTGGGTACATGTAGTTGGTGAGTACTGCAAGGCTCCACCAGATGTGTCCAGGCACTGGAACCATGACTTGACTAGCCCAAACACACACTTGATTACATTTCGTGTTTGTGCGTGTGCCTCATTATGGTGTTCCTGTTCAGGTGTGTGTGCATTTCTGAAGGGTGTCATCAGTCACAGCTCCAGTGCATAGCCAGCATCCCCCACTAGGTGACCATGTGGGATGTCCCCATTGGCAAATGTCTGGTACCGCTGTGTTAGATGCCAGATATGGGAATCATGGTAGCTTTCAGTTGCAGCCAGCACACACATTCAGTATTATGCCCTGGGCATTGCACATGACCTGGCAGTTGATGGAGGGGAAGCCCTTGCGGTTGAAGTAGACCCTACCCCGCTCGTCGACTGGTGCTTTGATGTGTATGTGCGTGCAGTCTATTGCACCCACTACCTCAGGGTATTCCGCTATTTGCTGGAAGAGACACATATTGCTGGCCAATACCTCATGGGAATTGGGGAAATATACATGATCACCAACATGTGCTGACATGGCATCCAGGAAATGGTGCAGTACCCTGGATGCTGATGCCTGTGATATCCCCATCATATCACCAGTTGGTCTCGTACCTCTTGCTAATATTCTTAGGCCAACACATACCTTGGTTTCCACTGGGATTGGTTCCCCTCTGTTGGTTCTGTGTGTGAGGCATGGCCTGCACAGCTCAACAATTTGCTGCAAGAGGTCTCTGTCCACTCTATAGCGGTCCACTATATCCAGCTCATTTAGCCCCTAGTAGGTTACCCTGGGCCTGTACACTCTTCTCCATCTCCTCACTGTGGGTTGTCCAGCAGCATCCGCATTGTCACCACCCTCAGCATGTTGCATATGTCACCTTATAACAGCAATGGCAGCCCCTAACATTTCTTTGTCTCAGTGAAGCTTTTTCAGTTTTTACTTCTATTAGCTTACTGCAGTGTTGCAGTGGCTCTTGTGAGAAACATAATGGACTGTTGTTTGCAGAGTTTTAAGTGCTGGGCTGGGCTGGGCTAGTGTACTGCCTGTGTAATTGCCTGATTCTGATTGTTTTCACCTGCTAGCTCTGCAAGAGCTCCCAGGTAGCTTCCTACTATTTGTTGTGCTTCCTTTTTCCTTTCTGTTTCCTCAGGGGGCAGCACCGCACACACAAGCACAAACACGCTCACAGCAGCTCACACACGTGCACACATGCTTACATGGACTACAACTTGCTTATTCTTGTTAAAACACACGCACACCAGCACAAACATGCTTGCAGCTCTTTAAACAGCCTTATACATGCTTACTCTGGCTTAAACACGCACACTCATGCTTACACGCACGCACACTGTCTTACTCGGGTTTACAGGTGCGCACACACGCACATACCCACTCAGCAAGAAACTTTAGTGTTATCCATGGCATACACCTTCAATTTCTTGCCTTTACCTAGCCTACCTGTTGACACACCTCTTTCAATGATGTGTAAATGACAGATGATACATGCCACTCTGCTCCACTGAGCTTCACTTCTTTCATACATACTCCACTCACTCTGTTACTCCCCTTATCCTACTCCTACACTCCACTGACTGTGCTCATTTGCTATGTAAACTTGTGATTCACTATCCTAACCCTCTTTTGCATAGGATTGCCTACTAATCCTTGGTGGCCATGTTGTTTTCAACCTGCCATTCACTTGCATTGTAAATTCATATTAGCAATAAAATCCACATTTGTGGATCTTAATTATTGATTTTCTGCATTTTAGGGTGCTTGCACGGTGCTGTGCTATGCTTAAACCCCGGAGATCGGGATGAAAAAAAAAAGTTATTTTATTTTTATTTTGCATCACTTAACATTGCCAATGGCCGTATGTTTGGACATTAGCATTCTTCCTCCTGTAAATGCATCCTTTATTTTTGGAGCTGTCACGGCTCCATTTTGCTATTTTCAGAACCTTACTCAGTTGTCAACTGAGTACATTTCTGCAAATAACACTACTCCAACTCGGACAGGTTCGGTTTTCCTGGATCGCAAATTTATCTCATTTGCATAGCTTTCGCCTGCAATTGAAGTAATTTGCATATCCCAGCCCTGTCCGTGTAGGACTAGTTTTGAGAGCTCTGTTGCACGCCCCTACCGGCTGTTCCTGGATCGCTCGGCGGACATGTTGGCTGCATGGAGTCTTACTCTACTCTTAGACTCCATGCAAGCCTTCGTGAATCCGGCCCGATATCTTTCTAATACTAACTAAACTATGGGTAAGGAATATATGCCCAATTCTAGTTGTTGTTGTGTCTTTCGGCTTTTCCCAGTTAGGGTTCACCACAGCAGAACTCTGGTCCGCTAATGATTGGCAGTTGATTTTTATGTGCTGAGTTGCCAGCCCTAACGCACAACCTTCAATGAAGGTACGCCCATGTACGGATGTCTTCACACAGAAGATGCTCTAGCTGAGAGTCAAACCGGTCAGTGTCTTATCTATTATATAAAGATTTTTATTAGTAGTTAAAACATAGGTACAATCTTCATTCTTCCTTTATCTTTCATCTCTTTCCCATCTGTTCCTTCTCCACATTTTATTTGTGAACTATATATATATTATCTAAAGAATGTGCAACTTAAATCATGTGACTTATGTTATATTGTTATGTGTGCTTCAAGCTTATTAGTTTGTGACAATCATCCTTTCTTTTCATTTAAACCTCAATCTCCTTCTTCATTTGTGTATATAATGCAGATTTATATTGGATTATACTAATTACTTTATATGTCTATGTACATTACAATTACTTTAATTGTTTACAATAACAAAAGATAACTACTTATTATGCTATATTGATACTATAACTGATAGATTTCATTTGACTGTATTTGTATCAGATAATTTAAGTTCTACCCTATATTTACATAAAAAGTAACTGCAATAGTTTTATTTATTTAGTACTAACTATAGCAATTTCTCTTTCTATCTCCCTTCTCCACCTCATTCATCCCCTCTTATTTCTTCAAAATATTATTTATTACTATTTTCTAACATTTAGATTTCAGGGGAGTATTCATTCCAAGTCTTCACCCTTATCAGTACCACTGCTATTTGGAAAGAGCACATATCAGCTTTGCTTGTGCAGGTCATTAATTATATAGTGACATTTTAATACAATATTCAGATAATACAAACACTTGCTGCTTTCAGAGTACCCATATATATGTCATCCTTTAAACAGTATTTTGTTTTATTATTCAGTTTGTACATTTTTGCTTTGTATTACTTAAAGGCATTTTTAGAACTGCCTCGACTATAAAAACGTCTTTGTTTCACCATTTTCTTCTATACTTTCAGACTGTCCATATATGGGTTATCCATTAAAACAAAAAGTATTTTCCCGCTATCGGAATAACACTCCTAATGCACCAGCACTCACATGCAATGAAACAAAATTAGTGTTTTTATGAAAATCAGTACAGACACAAGCCCCATGAGAAATTAGAGTGCGTATTTTTTGTCAATGTTTAACAATGTTTTGTGAAAATGCATGAAGTTAAGTAATGGGAGGCAGTGATATAAGTGTTATCAGAAATATTTAGTGCAAATATTTTAGTGTAATAACCATGGTTTAATAAAAGCATGGTTAGGATGAGACTTTTGGGGGTAGAGTATGCAGCCCGTGTGGGGGGAAAGCTTCAGATTTGCTTCCAGGAGCTTAACATTGAGAGAGATGACAATGCCATCTTCTTTTTCAGTTTTTTTTTTAACTAGAATCTTTAAATGTTTATAGGACAGGTGCCAGTATTTACCACTGTTTGTTAACATGTATCAGTGATACACTTCTTTAAAAGTTACATGGAATGTGCAAAAACACTCCATACCTTTGCATTACATCCCTCTCTTTAGCCAGATGCAGTTACATTACTTAAGTACCTAATAAAGGACTATATTGTAACTGCAGAATCTATACTGTAGATGCAGAGTTGTTAATTCCTCATCATGTACATTTTCCTCCTCACCTATAAACTGTATTCTTTTTCACATAATTAACCAAATTTCCCTTCATACCTTGGGTATGTTCCCCATGCTATCTATGGGTTTCTGGTAAAACAATGCGAACTAATATCAGTAAGCAATGACTAGCAGTTAAGTTTCAAAGTCCTCAAATAATTGTTAGCTCAAAGCCTGCGACTGCATCAGCTCCCTGTGCACGTTAGCATAAGTACCTCCCCAACATCGGAAACATCAAACAGAATTTTGTTTTGTTTGAGTTCACACACTTACATTTTGCATTGCTTTAAGACATTATTTGAACTGTCCCAACTGCAAACCTTTCTTGCTTCATCATTTTCTTCTGTCACAGTTGATTTCTTAAGTGCGACATAGGTTCAGAGGTCAAATACGTCATAACTTCACTTCCCACAGTTATGTGTCAGTCCCAAAGAGCTGTGGATCTATGTATCGCTCGAGCTTTGGTTCTTATGAAGCTTTACAAATTTAAACCCCAACTGTATTCACGAGGTGATGATTCTTCCATTTTCTTGAATGGGACTTTTTAACCAAGCAGTTTGTAACACCAGATCTTTATCCTGTGTTGACAAAAACTTAACTATGATGGATCTTGCTGAGGTTGGGTTTTTTAATGCAGAAGGATTTGATAAGGACCTGTGAGCCCTTTCAATTCCAAAAGATAGTGGCTCCAGAAGATTTAATACTTTGGGCAGCCAATTATTCAAGAAAAGAATCATATTATTTCCTTCTGTCTTTTCAGGAACTCCATAAATTCTAATTTTATTTCTCCTTGACCTTGACTCTAAATATTACACTTTTTCAATTAATGGGTTATTTTGCTTCAATAAGAAATGCATTTGACTGCCATTCTCCATATGTTTTCCATCTATTTCATTTACAGATTATTCTATGTTTGCTATCTGATCTGAGTGCTTTGAAATTAACTCCTTTAAATCTTTAATTTGTTTTTTACTTTCTTTTTTCATATTTTCCATAATGTTTTCTAAATTGTCCACTTTAGTGGAAAGGTCCTGTATACTTGTAATTATGGTCTGTAATTCTTTTTTCATAAAGCTGTCTTGAGCTGATGACTTTGAATGACTGGTACATCTAGTAGCCTGTATACAGCTGCTGAAATTCTGACAGGCATTTTGTGAGAAAAATCACTGAAAATTTTTATTTTTTTTCAGCTATTAATCCACAGCAGTGAAGAGAATATTTATAAGTAGATTTTTCCAATGTATTTTGAAATTTTCTGACTAAGTCCTGTCAGAAATAAGACTTATAGATAGATCATCAAAAAAAAAACCCTGCTGTTCTCACTCTGACATCTTGGCCACTCCCCCCCCAGTGTCTTTATTTTTGATGGCATATAAATGTTCTTTTATTCCTTTGTTGAGTGCTCTGGTAGTGATCCCTTTATAGAATGCTTCGCTCCCTGTATAGACACTGACACAATCAACCCCCTTATTAGTACATATAAACCTTCCTGAGACTATAATAGCCTTGTCCAAGTGCGGCAACCTAATGAAGGCCCCTTTATTAATAAAACTACAGACACTACAGAAACCACACTCTAACTACCCCCTAAGTTTATCAGAAATGCTTGGTATGCCCAAGTATTCTTGTTTTTTTTGTTCTAGAACATGTTAGATGGCAAAAGGGGAGATTAATTATAAGAATTGCCTAGAAAAGAAAGAAACTATATTGCAGATTAGTTTGAAAGTATATATTATTTTTCATATTTAATATATTTTTATCACATACATGCATACATTCATACATGTTTTTTATAATTTGTATATGTTATTTATACATTTTGTATATGGTATTTATACATATGGCTGTTGTATACTGATCTCCAGAATTATTGCACCTATTTTGCTAAACTATTTAATTTCATAATATATGTCTTACTGAGGATATATATTTAGGGATGCAATAATGTACGCACTATTGCATACTTACTAAAAATACAACTGGTTAATAATTACCAGCTCAACATACTTCTCAGCAATGCATAGTTTATGGATTGCAGGCCTAGACTTGTAAATCAGTTTGTATAAGGAAGATCTTATCACTCAATAATCCTTTTAATGAACTTTGTATACTTTCTGAAGGTAATAAATCACCCTTTGTCCATAGGTGAATACTAGCCTAACTGCCCCAAAAGACCATTTTAAGCCTAGCCAATAACCCAAAGTTAAAATCAAACCCTGTACCATGTGTTTATCAGGTGAAGACCTTAGTCATTATGCCAAACCCCCACCCCCTTAGGCAAGCTCAAACTAAGGAATTGTACTTTAGACTTGAACTAACATAGATGATACAAAATTTTGTTAATGCATAGGTGGATATAATTGTCACATTTCTATTAAGCAATATGATTATTCTTCGGGTCATATTTTTTGTTTGCATTATTCTTAAATGACAAAGTACCTCTGTGATAAACCTTACCAGTCTAAAAACTCATGGCTTACAGAAAAAATAAAACTGTGTCCCTTTTGGAAGTCCCACATTCTCAAAAAGAATATAGTGGTGGAAATATCTTTTGCAGTATCACACAACAGCAAGGTAGTTAAAAAATCTCCTTTTGAAAAAGCCTTGCTGGTACTCATCAGTCCTTAAACTTATCTGACTGTCTCTCTTCAAAATTGCAAACAGACTTCTTTCAAAATATTTCCAAAGAAGCATGTCAGACTAATTGTTCAGTAGTTGTTAATTTTATCATAGCCCCAGCTCTTATGTATAAGTACGACATTAGCGAGTTTCCAGCTTACACATGCAATATCGTTCATCAGTATGGTATTAAATATAATTGTAAGAAAAGAACAGAAGATATGTATATATAAATAGATAGATATAGGCAGATACATCCATCTATATATCTTGCTATCTATCTATCTATCTATCTATCTATCTATCTATCTATCTATCTATATATCTATCTATCTATCTATCTGTCTATCTATGTATCTATCCATCTATCTATCTATCTATCAATCTATCTATCAATCTATCTATCTATCTATCTATCTATCTATCTATCTATCTATCTATCTATCTATCTATCTATCTGTCTGTCTATCTATGTATCTATCCATCTATCTATCTATCTATCTATCTATCTATCTATCTATCTATCTATCTATCTATCTATGTATCTATCCATCTATCTATCTATCTATCTATCTATCTATCTATCTATCTATCTATCTATCTGTCTGTCTATCTATCTATCTATCTATCTATCTATCTATCTATCTATCTATCTATCTGTCTGTCTGTCTGTCTATATATCTGTCTGTCTGTCTGTCTGTCTGTCTATCTATCTATCTATCTATCTATCTATCTATCTATCTATCTGTCTGTCTGTCTGTCTATATATCTGTCTGTCTGTCTGTCTGTCTGTCTATCTATCTATCTATCTATCTATCTATCTATCTATCTATCTATCTATCTATCTGTCTGTCTGTCTATCTATCTATCTATCTATCTATCTATCTATCTATCTATCTATCTATCTGTCTATCTATCTATCTATCTATCTATCTATCTATCTATCTATCTGTCTATTTATGTATCTATCCATCTATCAATCTATCTATCTATCTATCTATCTATCTATCTATCTATCTATCTATCTATCTATCTATCTGTCTATCTATGTATCTATCCATCTATCTATCTATCTATCTATCTATCTATCTATCTATCTATCTATCTATCTATCTATCTATCTATCTGTCTGTCTGTCTATCTATCTATCTATCTATCTATCTATCTATCTATCTATCTATCTGTCTGTCTATCTATCCATCTATCTATCTATCTATCTATCTATCTATCTATCTATCTATCTATCCATCTAACTATCTATCTATCTATCCATCTATTCAGATTAAATAACTGATTCAGGTGGCATTGCAGCAGCTGTGCAGAGGTTAACTTTTTCAAAAATGCACAGACACTTTAGACAGCTGCTTGTGGAGCTCAAAAATAAATGACTGACCATACAGCTAAGACTTACACGGGCAATTACCTGATGTCATACATCCGGTAGAACGTAGAAGAGAATAGTGGTTTGCACTTTGCACAAGTCTGATAAGAAGACCTTTCCTAAATCTTGCAGCTCTGTCGACGTTAGTAATGTGTATATGTATAGACTGAATTTGTCTTTTCCCTTATGATCTATTTTGTGGCTAAAATGTGTTGAAGAATAACTAATTTACTTACATGTTTGCCTATTGAATCTGGTGAATTTCTTTGAGAGAGTCACTAAAGCCATGGATGAGGTTAAAACAGCATATAGAGCCTACCTTGACCTGGCCAAGACATTTGACACAATTCCCCATTCACATATTATAAATACTCTCACAAAACTGATCTTAATTCACTATGTCATCTGATAGATAGGCAATTGCCTCACAGACAGGATGCATGCAGTTAAAGCGGGTGAATCCAGATCCAGCAAGAGTCCAGCCACCGGGCTAAGTGCTGGGATCACTCCTGTTCAGAATATACTTCTCTGAAGTCAAGGTTAATGTGGAAGACGTCTGGATGACAAAGTTTGCTGATGACTACAAACTGTGCAATCACTAATGTGGATTTCCTTCATGAGGGTTTAGAGCAGACAAATGACTGGTGCAAGAACCATGCCCTAAAACTAAATACAAAAAAAATCATCATCATCATCATCCCTTTGTGAAGTCAAATACCCTGCAAATTACAATGTCAGTAGCACACCCCTAAGAGTAGACTCAGAAGTGAGAGGTCAAGGTACACAGATGGATAGTAGCCTGAACTTTGCCATCATGTGTCCACTGGGGTGTGGAAGTCCTTCTGTGTGGCATAACTTATAAGTAAATGTATTGCATCCAGTTCCAAGAAAAATTATAGTCCCACTGTACTCAGCCCTAATTAGACCAATAATTAAGTACAATGTGGCATTTGGCATGTACATGACTAGGCATTTAGAGCAGTTGGAGCAACCTCAGAGGTTTCTCACAAAGAAAATACAGGGTGTAAACAGCATGCTCTATGTGGACAAACTAAAAACTCCATCTATCCCTTTACTCTGTCTCCTACTGACTATTAAGGGGTGACTTATGCTTGAACTATCGACTCTACAAGTTTAAATGCAGTCGCTTTTTCTTAAAATATCTAGGTATACGTTATCAGGTTTGCACTTGGATTAATTGGTCTAACAAGCTAACTATTGGGTGTATGTCTAATACTTTGCATCGCAAGCTGTGTCTATCGACTCTACAGGTTTAAATGCTTATGAATAGTAATAACTTAATGTTAGCGAACCAACTGCCATTGTAATGCAAACTGCCACTACTGTGTTACATATTACTTAAATATACTGAATGTGTATGTTACCTTAACGTAGCTACCTATGTAAACTCATAAATCTGCTTTTTGCTTGAGATTTATAAGTGTTTATTTTATTGCGACTGTGCCTAGTTTAGTTGTCGTGACTAATGCAGCGTAAAGTTTAGAGACTCGGTTCTGCTTATATGTACAAATGCTTAACATCTGTGCTGTTCCGAACCATTTACACTATCATGCCATGGAACCAACCCCTAATTCAGTTAAATTTAATGTTTAAATGCATTGTTATTGTCTTAATTAAATTTCACTCCTACTGCCTTTGGTATATGTTTTAAAGATCTCGGCACTGCTCTGCCCCTTTTAAAGAACCTTTATTTACAATGGAGCGTTTGTACAATGCTCTTAGCTTCTTAAAGGCTTTGGAAGTATTTTGCGGCTTTTTTTTAACAGCTGTAATTATTAGGATTTTAACCGCCATTTAGTAGAACACACGTGTAAAACGGAGCATCCATTCATGCTTCAATTTTGGCCTTAATCCAGTCTGCAAACTGCAACCCAATTTTGTAGCATATACAAGCAGTGCCCTCCATTGTGGAAATGCTCACTCTAAGGATTAGCAAGACTACTTAAGGCGACAACCTATAATTGTATAATTTACAGGTAGTGCTCTCTACTGTGGAAGTGCTCATTCTAAGGGTGTCCTACGCCACTTTAGGCTAGCAAATTGATTTTTCTGTGTAGCCTAAACATATGTACTGTTCTACTCAATATAATTGTTTATGTCTGAATCCAACTATTACTTTATGTGATTTATTTAATTTAATGCACTACTAATATCTGTTTATCCTTACTGCTCTAAGTATATAGTGTTATTTACTGCTTTAATATAACCTATTTTCTCATTTTTCTTCTGTTCTTTAGCCTTCACCCGGACGTACCCTTGTGTTTTCGCCTGGGTGGAATCCTACACCTATTTTTCTTCTGCATTCTCAGCCAACTGCTCTAAGTAATTTTATCAAACCCTGCTACCTCCTACAAGCTTCTAATAAAAGAATTCAAGGAAGTATGTTTATTTGCTGCCTAACCTTGAAATAAACTACCCAATAAGCCCTGCTAGGTGTTCTGTTCGCTCCCAGCCTAGATAGACAGCAGCTAACCCCTTTTTTCCCCTATCTCCATTCCCTCCTTACCCAGACCCCTGACTTCTTTTGCTCTCATCTCCCCTCAGTCTAGCGTAGTCCTGTGTGAGCCCTGGTATATTTAAGTGCATTTCCGCTTTTGTCCACTAGATGTCACCCTTTCCCCACCAATATCTACTTCTCCAATATCTTCTTCTATTACACTTACCCTCATATTCTCTTTAAATTCTAATCTTTTCTTGTTCTCTCTCTCTTCTTTACTTCAGTCCATTCCTACCCACTATTCCTAGTCCACCTCCACTTACCTTTGTGCTATTCAACATTCACTGATAGTTTTTCCATCCTCTTCTGACCACTCTGCTCTTCCCGCTCCGTTCGCCCTACGGGCTCACTCCGCTCCCCTACCCTGCCTCCAATTCCCACCCGCCCCCAGTACCTCTAACCTTATACCCTCTTAACCACACCCCCTTTACCAACAACCATTCATTGAATCACACCTAGCCCCACCCCATATCTATATCTCTACTCCCCTTAATTATAAATCCCCTCCCTTCCCACCTACTCTATCTTCCAAAGATAACCCCTACTCCTCTCCTTCTCCCTACACACATACTATACCTTCTTCTACTATGCCTCACCGATACCAATGTTCTCTATCACTCTTACTCCTAACCACTCTTACCACAACTTACCTCATAACCTACTACGAACAACCACTCTTATCTCCTCTTAACATCCCTTCAAAACAAACTCTAACACCATTTCCTGCTTTATCTACAACCTTCCTTAATGCCATCTTCAAGCCTAGTTTCTTTCAAGCTAAATATCATCGACTAAATCATATTAAATACTCCATGTTAAGCAACAAAAAAGTACTTTACAACTATTGTAAACCTCCCCAATATTACAATTTCATATTACTCCACTCATTAAAAGATGGAGACATCCACCCCAACCCAGGCCCTAGCTCTACCCAATCCCCCATTAACTACAACCTATACCATACGATCCCTCTACCTTCTACCAAACCCTCCAAATCACTCTTAATAGCCCATCTCAACATGCAACAAAATACCACAAGTTCATGCCCTTCTGGATGTTCAACAATTCGATATCCTCTGTTTAACTGAAACATGGCTTAAACCCACAATAAAAGACATGGAAATAATCCCCCCAGGCTATAGCATCATTCGACAAGACCGTTTAAATAAAAAAGGTGGAGGGGCTACAATTATTTATAAAACAGGACTACAAATCAGCAAAATGAATTATAACCTACCTTCTGCTAACAACATAGAAATAATTATTTCTAAACTACAGCTTAACACCCATAAATCAGTTTATATCATCTGCACCTACCTTCCCCCAGGCAAAAATCTAACTATATTAGAAGACCTCCTAAACTGGCTTTCTTCTAATCTCCCTCAAGAAACAATTCTGCTTGGTGACTTTAATATTGATTGGAATTTATGTAACAACACCAATCCTTCTTCCCTTATCAACCTGCATGGCTTCTCACAAGCTATAAACTCGCCAACTAGAACAAATAAACTTAATAATAAAGAAACCATCCTAGACTGGATACTAACAAATTGTCCACAACAAAACTATACAACAGGAACCCTCCCAGATAACTTTAGTGACCATTCTCTGATGTATATTATCAGACATAAAACAAGCTTAAATATCCCCTCTTCAGTCAGAACAATCCGTAGCAAAAAACACCTTGACCATGAACTGTTTCTAACCGAACTAAAACAATGTAACTGGTCTCCTCTTAAGTCTCTCCCTAAAGATGAAGCAGTTAACTAGTTTAATGCTACCTTCCTAGCAATCCTAGACCAACATGCCCGAATGCGTTCCATAAGAATGAAAAATAAACCAGCTCCATGGCTCTCTAATCACACTAGGAAACTAATCCTCAGTAGAAACAAATCTTGGGCTAAATGGCGGTCCACAAAGGACATAACTGATCACCAAACCTTTAAACAACAAAGAAATATAACAAAAAAATCTATCCTACAAGACAAAAAGAACTTTTATATACAGCTACAACAATCATCTCTTCAACAACCACAAAAATTCTGGTCTACTATTAACACACTACTATCCCCAGGCAGAGTTGAATCACCAAATCCACTAGGCTCCAACCCTGACTGTCCAATGCAAACAGCTAATGCCTTTAATTCTTTCTTTACTACTACCATACTAAATCTAGAAAATCAGCAAAACCCAGATACCTCTAATTTGCCCAGTCCAAGCTCTACTCCTCCCCCTTTTCACCTAGAGCCTATACCCACCTCCTATTTCTCTTCCCTACTTCAAAAACTAAAACCTAATACCCCCTCAGCTGACAAGCTATCAGCCAAATACCTCAAAATAGGAGCTAAAGCCATTGCCTACCCAATCTCCATATTGATCAATAGAACCTTAAAAGAAGGTTTAATCCCATCAATCTGGAAAATCTCATACATTATTCCTCTTCACAAAGGTGGTGACTCTACTGAGTTCTCTAACTTTCGTCCCATTGCTCTACTCTCCCCACTTGCTAAAATCATGGAGAATGTATCCATAAACAACTTATAACCCACCTACTCCGCCACCAGCTCCTAGCTAACTGTCAACACGGTTTTAGACTGTTTCATAGTACCACCACAGCCTTACTATCCTTTACCAATTGTATCAACAAAAATCGTAATAATAATACTTTATCCTCTGCTTTCTTTGTAGACCTATCTAAAGCCTTCAACATTGTTAATCATCAACTTCTCCTCCACCTACTGAAGTCCCTCTCCTTTGACTATCCTGCCATGAACTGGTTCACAGCCTATCTTGAAAACCGAAAACAAGCTGTTCTCTGGCAAAACCATCTTTCCGACCTTCTTCCTACCTCTCTAGGTGTCCCACAAGGCTCTATTTTAGGTCCACTACTGTTTTCCATTTTCATAAATGACCTTCATCTCTCTATTCCACTGTCTACCTGTAGCCAATATGCTGATGATTCTACTGTCATTTGTTCTGCCTCATCCCAAACTGAACTTCATTCTCTCACACAAAAAGCCTTCTCAACTATTGAACAATGGTTCTCCAACCACTGTCTTCTCCTTAACCCTAAAAAAAAACAAATTACTGATCTTTACTCCCTCTCATCTATCGCTCCCTCTTCATTTCACACTTGCATCTGACAATGTCACCGTTATCTCTCCTGACCCCACCACCAAACTCCTTGGAATTACTATTGACAATCAACTAAAGTTTGACACTCACATAAATTCTACAATTAAATCTACTAACAAAAAACTTGGATCCCTTTATCGCATTAAACCTTTCCTGACACCAGTAGCCAGAGCCACAATAGCTAGAACCCACTTAATCTCTACCCTGTTATATGCTTCCCCCATATATACCAATCTTTCTAAAAATAATCTTAACAATCTTACTAGATCATACAATAATATTGCTAGATTTGCTACCAACTCTCCTTACAGGACCCACCATTGTCAGAATCTAAAACAGCTAGGATGGCTTGAATTACCGCTACTACTACAATTTAACCAACTTATAATCGCCCACAAAGCCCTACACCAACCCAATAACACCCCAATTCTCTCTACCCTTATAAGACCTTATAATAATTTGAAGAATCTGCGCTCTGCCAACAAAATGTTGATACACACTTCCTTCTCTAATAACTTAGCAGGTGATTCGTTATTCTCAAACTCAGTTGGTAAAATATGGAATCAATTACCAAATGACCTCACTACCCTCACCTCTCTCTCACTATTTAAAACTAACCTAAAACTTTTCTTCTCCAATCACTGGTTATGCTCCTGTACCAACCCTGACTAACTATTTTTTTCTCTAACTATCTGTCAACCACAAAATATCATTCTCAACCATAATCTCTACATCTAACCATTCCTTAAACTAACCCTCCTCCTTATTCATAGCACTCTCTGTCCTGAGTACTACTTCTTATCTTTAACTCTTCTACCCATTTTTCCTCTGTCTTATTCCAATTTTTGTTAACTGAAGAGGTATTATTCCATATTAATGTCATTGCCTAACTTTTTCTTTAGATGTTTCAAAATGTTGTTTTAAAATGTTTAATCTATAAATGTTAAATCAAAATGTTATTTTATGTTTTTGTATGTTTTTATTATGCTGTGTAACTGGAGCTTTTCTCCCCGGGCCTCCACTGAAAATGGACATGTATCCAGTTGGACTAACCCGGTCAACAAATGTAAAATAAATAAATAAACTACAAGGCACCAATAACTCCAGCCCTGATGGAGCTGCTACACATCTGCAAGCCAAACAGTGAAAGTGTCACCCGATCTACGGATCTAAACTTAGTCAGTGACTCAAACAAAACATGCTGGAGAGACATATATATGTCTCAGAGATTACCCCTTGTTTGGAACAGGCTTTTTATTCACATTAAGCAGAGCCCTTCTCTGGCCCTCTTCCACCACAGTTTTGATCAGTGGATGGAGACTTGCAAATTCATACCTGGGGTACACTAGTATCCCTTATGGAAATGGGCAATCTGCAATGTACTGAAGACATAGCCACAACCCCATGCCATCCTCTTGACCCCAGGGGCCACATATTGGGTAAAACTGGGTTATATTGGCTCTTAAGCCATTAGTCTAGTGATCTCCTACACACATATAAAATGCTCCACCATACATAGAAGTTTCATATTCTTTAAAGCAGTGAAGGGAGATCTTTCACTTCAAATAATTTTATGACACATATATCCTTCGTGTGTCTGCATACTGGAAATTTCTGCAGATAAAATGAATCAGTCAGAACATTTTTTTTTCTTTCACGATTTTCCACTGCTTTTAGTGCATAGAGCTACAGCTCTAATTATACATTCCTGATAGAGGCAAGAGAAGTGGCTGTCTACATCATATTTCTATAAGCCCAAAGAGGCCATGGCATGACTATAGTACATATTCATGTACTCCTCTAAGAATATGGAGCAGCCTCAATAATGCAGCAATGTACTGCCCTCATAGCAAGTCATTTAAAAGAAGGGGAATGGAATAAATGACTGTAGACACTAAAAGTATCTGTTCAGCTCGTATTTTCTCAGTAAACTGTAGCAGGTAGCAGCACTGTTCATCATCAGATGCAAATGTGGGCAGGTGCTACAGTACAGGGCCTGCTGGACCATAATCATTTAAGCATAGTGTCATCATTTCTAGAATAGGCAGTGCAGACAGCAGCATGATATGCAAGCTCCCCATCAGGTGTGCATACATATGCGTGTATGTGTGTCTGTGTGTGTTTGTGCATGTGTGTGTTTGTTTGCATTCCAGTATTAGTGTGCATACAAACGTGTGTGTATGTATGCATATGTGTGCATGCGCACGTGTTTGTGTGTGTGTGTGTGTGTGCGTGTGTTTGTGTGTGTGTGTGTGTGTGTGTGTGTGTGTGTGTGTGTGTGTGTGTGTGTGTGTGTGTGTGTGTGTATGTGTGTGTGTGTGTGTGTGTGTGCATGTTTTTGTGCATGTTTGTGTGCGTGTGCTCCTGTGTGCGTGAGTGTACACGCATGTATGCACGTATGTATGTGTGTGCGTTTGTGTATGTGTGTCTGTGTGTGTGTATGAGTGTGTGTGTGTGTGTGTGTGTGTGTGTGTGTGTGTGTGTGTGTGTGTGTGTGTGTGTGTGTATGAGTGTGTGTCTTTGTGTGTGTTCCTGTATATGTGCACGTACACGCATGTGTGTGCATATGTATGAGTGTGTGTGTGTGTGTGTGTGTGTGTGTGTGTGTGTGTGTGTGTGTGTGTGTGTGTGTGTGTGTATTCTTTTTTCTGAAGGATATGTCACAAGGTTCATTTAGATACTTGTTGCATGAAAATCTAGTTGCACCAAAAGCACTTGTGATAATTTTCTGAATCTGCTTTGGCAGGCTAAAGAAGTAGTCCTGGACCAGAAAATTAAGAATGATGTCTTTATCTCATACTAGAGAAACATATTAACTGGCATAGCAGCAATTTTCCTCAGTTTCCCATAGGGTGATGTAAAAATTACAAGATGAGCCCACATAGTTTTAGGCTACCTGACTATACTACTATGTACCTGTTGCACTCAAATTTAATGAGTTCCTGAAGATCTGTGATTTATTTATGTTGTCCTTTCTGATCAGTGTAATGATGTGGGATGTATAACACCAGTGAGGCATTCTGTTCTAGTATTTATATATTAGTTTTATTTCTTTGCTTTCAAAATGATGTTTAATGTTTCAGATAGAATGGCTTCTTCTGATACCTTGCTATGTCACAGCATGCCTAAAATAAGTGTAATGTATTTACTATGAATTTTGTATCTAGCTATGTCTTCAGTACGGAATTTAATTTTAATGCAGTGTCACTAAAAATAACAGATGTGACTAAACAGCATTACTCTTTCTTGTCTAAATGCGCACATCATACTGCTACTATCTGCATGCACAGCATGTATATCATGTCTTTGTTCTGCTATCTCACCATTCTCATCATCTTACATCCCACTCTCAAGTCCTTGCTGTCCTGGGTTCTGTCTTCATCATTCCATATAAATTCAAAATGACTTAGCATCAGATGTGGCTCCATAAGATTTTCTACCACTCAGGACAAGCTGACTAGTTTAACCTTCTCTGCTATCTTCCTTCCTTGGGAATTGGAATTACATTTGGCTTTTCCTTTGCTCAGGTTCCACAACATCCTTCCATGCTTTCCTAACATGAATAATTAGAGCTACCACTTCTAGGAGACATTCTTTTAAAAATACTGCAGTCAATCAAGTCTGCACAACTGTTTTTCCAGCTTCAGTCTGTTTGTGTCTTTCAGCTTTTTCCCGGTTAGGGGTCGCCACAGCGGAACTCCAATTCGCTAATGATTGGCAGTAGATTTTTTTACGTACTGGCTTGCCGGGCCTAACGCACAACCTTCAACAAAGGAACGCCCATTCATGCATGTTGCTACACAGAAGACGCTCTAACTGAGAATTGAATGGGCAACGTCTAACTGTGAGGCGACAACACTACTGCAGCACCACCACTGCTTCAGTACCATTTTTAATACACTCACTGGTTGCTATTAGTTTCAAAATTGAAAGCAAATTCCTTAGCAGAGCACCTCCATTCATTCTTATTTGCCAGTGTTTAGACCATTTGAGTCCTGCTTCCAGCAGGGTATCAGGGTGGCCTGTGGTGTCAGATGTGCATGTGGCCACTCTACTGTTGTGTTAACTAATATTCTTGTTTTTGTATTCCATTCTATCACATTGCTACTTTCTTCTGTTCTTCTTGTTATATTTATGGTCATTCACATGCCACTGTCCAAATCCAAATGACGTCAGAACTTCAAAGCTTGGACAACTTTGACTGTGCATGTTACACACTTGTAAACAAAAATTACAAATAAAACCCTGTGCACTGAACAGAACAGTGGTACTGTTTACCTATGGCTTAGGTTCATTTCACACATACATTTTTTTTTTCCTTTTGCACAGACAGTCAGTCCTTACAGGTCTATTGATATTTGTCAGCATATCAGAAGTCTACTTCCATGGAACAGATTTATTGTGACATTTTAGGTATTTCTTTGTATGCATCTGTCACTTAAGTAATAAGCTTTGTTCATATTCACTTTGTTTTTTGATACCGAGCAGAGGGCATGCTTAATACCTTAAGGAAGAAGTAAGGGTACATTGTAATCCCTAATGTCATGATCTGCTGTTCACTGAAGCTCATTGCTGGTCATTTGCTTGAGTTACCAATGAGATAACTACATGGATTCATCAAGAAAATCAATAACAACTGCAAACAAAATAATGCAGATAGTGCCTTTAAAGAAGTTAAGTAGAAGAATGCAATGTTTTATTTGAACTGTGTTGCCATAAATAGCAAGAACATTTATGCCTCATGTTTTTTTTTTTTTAAGTTTTGGTGTTATCACTTCTTATGCTTTTAGGTAATATGGTCAGTATAACACCTAGATAATCAAATATACTGAGAATGTCTCTAAATTATAATTAATGTAACTACAATAATGACAAGTCATCTTATTACAGCCATAATACTTTAGTAATGCATTTGATAATCCTGAGCAATATGAATTCTAACACCACTGAAAGGTATAAACTGATGTCTCAAATGATATTATTTAATTCCATTTCCTGAAGTTTCTGTTTAGATAAACTGCACTCCAGATAAGCCACATTTATGTAAAACTACTTCTGATATCAGTAAATAATTGGAGTCTATTAAACCTATCTCTTTCTAATGTATTATGTATCAAGTTGTGGTTTGTGTCTCTCCCTTACTTTTCCTTAGATATAACTTCAAATGAGAGACGTTGATATAACAGTAGTTGACCTAAGACCTCTGTTTTTATTAGAGTTGTAACCTATGGAACCCATTTTACAAGGCAGTTTCCTATGGTAGTGTGTTAAACAGGCATGTATCAGCAATGAAAAAAAAAAAAACACTAACAATTCAGAAAAGTTTCATGTATTCATAAATATTACAATAATGGTTGCAAATGTATGAAGGAAAAACTATTTTACATTGACAAAAAAAAAAAAAATATATAAATATATATATATATATATATATATATATATATATATATATATAGATATAGATATAGATATATATAGATATATATAGATATATATAGATATACATATGTACAAGAAACAAAAAGAAAACTAACGAAAGAATATAATAAATTAATCTTAGTAGTGGAGTTTTAGTCCTAGAATTTCTGTTCTTTTAAAATTACCACTGTCTGAAATTCATGTCGACTGACTCACTTCACTGACAAGCCTCTAACAATGTAGCAGGTAGACAGAGTACTATTAGTTAAAGGTCTGGAGTTGTGTTATCAGATATCGAAGGCTGTTTTTCTTTTCTGTTTTTTTCCCTCTAAATTGGTCACATGTGCTCTTTCAAAGTGAAATTATTCATGTTACGGCACAGCAACTCATGTATGAGCATCATCCACATTTTTCATGCAGTCTGATTGCTGTCCGTTAACCATAAGTGGCAGTTTGCATCAGTCAGCCAGAGGAAACTATGTGCATGCCATATCAATACTTGCTCAAGGGGAATCATTCAAAAGAAATGTAATTTACTGAGTATTGGTCAGTTTGACCTATGACCCTAGTCCCATGGTACAGTATCCTTGGCAACCTCTTTATGTGTGTTAAATCAGAATGTGGTTATTGGTTTCTTTTGTGTCAGTTTGCTGAGGGCTATTTAACCCAGCTTGGAATCTGGTTAGAAAACAAAAGTAAAAATTCAGTAAAGTTGATAATATGGGTGCTTAGTAAAAAGGAATCAAACTGAATTTAGGTGTGACAAAAACGAATGCTCATAACCAAAATAAGGAATCACTTAATTCTGCCACATTTTACATTTTGCACAAATTAATTCCATTTTTGCATGCAGAGAAAAGCTCAGTATGCATTTCTGCGTGTTTTGAGGATGCTGCTTTAATCAGATTGAAGACTGCTTTTCTTCCAAAATAGAATCAATATGGCTAATAACATTTCAGTCATTAATGCAGATATGCAGAAGGTTATTCTGACTCAAAGAGGAGAAAGAATGTGCTGCAGATGAAGTTATTCTTGTTGATGTATTTCTGGCATTTATGTTTTGTAATCATTCAATGCTTTGATGCAACACAGAATGTATGCAAAGGTTAATGTTCTGTAACTGACACTATGATTATTACTTTTGTAGCAAACAGATACATGCAGTATCTACACAAATTATGTTTATCCACCATTTTGTTTCTATTAAACTGGAGAAGAGTGGGAAACAAAGTACAGGATTGCATGCCTATGTGTTTACTTCTCCAAGCAGTAATAAGAAAACCAAAAGGAGTAATAATTGGCATGCTTAATCTACCAAAACAAATAGCAAGTAATATTCCTGCATGAATAACATCCAATAAACTATTATGCACTCTAAAGACTTGTTAAATTAAATGCAGAGACTATACAGCAACAGAACTGCACACACACACACACACACACACACACACACACACACACACACACACACACACACACACACACACACACACACACACACATGCACACACACACACACACACATGCGCACACATACCAAGTATGCACATGTATACCTACACACACAAATATATTTACAAATATGTATACACACATACAGAAATAAACACACACACACACACACACACACACACACACACACACACACACACACACACACACACACACACACACACACACGTATACATACACACAGAAAATATATTTACAAATATGCACATACACATATGCAAATAAGCACACACACACACACACACACACACACACACACACACACACACATACATACACACACACTTGCAAGCACACAAACCCACATGGGCATACACATACATATATTACTATATATGAATAAAGAGAGAGAGATATTATAATTGAGGTAACAGTATTGTATCAATAAGGATGGGGCATTAAGTTCTGTTTATATTATATATGCAGATATATACTTTCATGAAATAAAACCTGCAAAGCATGTCATGAGTATATATTGACACTAATCATTGAACAATGTTTACATATATATATATATATATATATATATATATATATATATATATATATGTATGTATGTATATATATACTTTTGCTGATGTGTGTTTAAAAACTAAGCCTATGTTATGCATGGGTACTTCCTACTGAAGTGTCAACACTCAATATGCAGAGTGCTGACAAGATGAAAAAAAAAAAAAGACCAAAAACTCAGGAAAAAAGCAAATTCTCTTGTCAACTTCTTCTTTGCTAGGTGGCACCCCCCCCCCCCCACACACACACACACACACCACGCAAACTTAGATAAACCAACTCTAAAATTGTCATAGCTCATAAAAAAAGGAATATTCTGAGAAATATCCATCTCACACTTAAAATATGTAAGTTCATTTTTCAGCCATTCTATCTCATGTTTCAGGACTTCCTCTAGTTGCTTCTCTCATTTTAAATTGTCACCATGTGTGTCTAGGTATAGATGTTTGCAAAGATGTGTGTATGTATAACAAATACCATAGTCCCTTTGGCTAGTAACACCTCCTTACTGAATAACATTTCAAAAATAATGTAGTCAGTATGTATGGACTATGGATTAAGAGAAGTAAATAGTATATGGATATGTATATTTATCTAGATGCAACCATGTATTTGTAATGTATTTACAGATACTCATAAACACACACACACACACACACACACACACACACACACACACACACACACACACAGACACACACACACACACACACACACACACACAGATGCGCGTACCAAACACATATATAATGGCATTTGACAAGGAAACAAACTGCTTATTATTTTGTTGTGGCCACTATTTATACACTAGTTGGGTTTGCCTTTATTAGATGGTCTTCATAGAGTCATATAAAGGGGATATAGAGCTTATGTGTCTTAACTAGGCAGGCAAACAAGAGAGATACAAAGAGAAATATTTAAAGCAGTCAGGCAATTAGACAGAGGAAACCCATCATGACAATAAATAGGGAAGAGCTGCCAGTAGGTGTCTCTCTTGCCCACTACTTTCTGGCACTGGGGTGTCTCTTGCCCACTACTTCCTGACCTAGAGAGGGATACGAAGATGAGTTTTTGCGGAGTTATGTGCACACAATGAAGACAGCACTTAAAATATTGCAAAATCCTGAAAAAGGAGTAAGAACGTTGACCTAGAATTACCCCTGCCTTTATAGTAAAGAGTGTTAAAGAGAAATTCTGTGAGTACGGCTAATTTTACAGGCCAAATTTGGAAAAACCTATAATGTCAGTTTTAAAGGATACTGATATTGTGTTAACAGAAAACAGGCCACATTGAACTGGACTTTGGAAAGAATATGCAGCAGCTATTGTAAAAAAACAATGTTTTTTTTGAACATTTATGAAGAAAGTATTTTTTGAAACTTACAAGCAGTTATTTGTGACTAAGTTTCCTCTCCGTTATTCCCCATGCTTTTTGCAGGAAAGTAACTTTATATTCATCCTTGTGCATCAATCTCACCTTAACATTGAAAAGAAGAAGACCTTTCTACTAGTTAGACAGCAAGTTGCTTATCTATCTGTCTGTCTATATATCTAGCCACATGCACACATATATTCTTTCTGGGTCTATATTAGATGTTCGAAAATTTCGTAGAGCGAATCACTATAGGTCGACACCTAGTGATCGATCTATGAAATAATCAAAAATCTGAAAAAAAAATAAAAACACAGAAACATAAAGTAAAGGGTGTAGGCACCCCACACCCCTCGCTACTTAAATATACCAACTCCGAGATTACACTTCAGTGCAATACAGTGTGGAAACTGAAGATTTCCATTTCCTACACTGTAGCTCGATCTCAGAGTTGGTATATTTAAGTAGCAGGGGTTGTGGGGGGTGCAGGGGGGGTCACCCCCTGCTTACTCCCTTTACTTTATGTTTGTGTGTTTTTCTTTGTTTTTTAGTTTTAGATTATTTTGTAGATCGATCACTAGGTGTCGACCTATAAGGATTCGCTCTATGAAATTTTCACAAATCTAATATAGACCCATTCTTTGTATATTTATATTTTTATTTATACAAAACATAGCATCTTTTATAAATCCATAGAATGTGATATGAACTAGCATTGTAATAGCATCATTCATTTAAGATTAACATGGCTGGTAATAGCATAGTTTCTAGATGACAGATAGTCTATGAGGAACTACCGTTATCTTAGACAAACTCTTTATCTCCATACCAAAATATAAACACACAGAGCACGTGTTACTGATGAGAAAACATATCTGTTTATTGAAAAGCATTTGGCATTAATCAATATACAAGTTTGAAGAATTCTTCAAAGCAAAAAGTCTGTTCTAGGTGGTGCTACTGAGCCCAGCATAGATCACTAACAAAGCCCAAAGCTCTTGACTAGGCCTGAAGAAAAGTAGGTAAACAAATTGTATTTTCAGGGGAAAGAACATAAGAACATGAAATAAAATAACAGTAGTGGATAAGTAACAAATTATAGATTCATTGGTATTCAACAAAAGAAAAAGTTGGACTACTAACAAATGAAGCTAGATTAACAGAAGGGTGAGCTTATTGGGAGGGAAGAACAATGACTGGAAATGCTGTGATATAAAAAGAATGTGACCTCAATACAGCATTGGCATGCAATGTGTTAGTATGACGGACAGCTGGAAGGGAACAATATATAGTATTAAAAAGCCCCTGTTCAGGGCATACTCATGTACACATGAGGGGCAAACATTACAGATTAAGAGGTTAGGGGAGTACAAGGGGTCAACAGCCTAAAAATGCAATCTTTAGCTTGGAGGGTAAGCTAAGAGGAAGGGTTATGCTGGATGACAGCAAAGGAAAAAGTGGGAAGGGGTGGACATAAACAACAAGGAAAATATAGATAATTACATGGAACATTGGGGGCTATGAAATCTTATCAGAAGAAGGAAACAGGAAAAGCTAAATAAGATGGGGAGAGACATCATTCTATTATACAAAACAAAACAAAACAAAATTGAAAAACAGAGGGAGAAGATTCTGTGTTCTGACTGTCTAATAGGAGAGATAGACAACATGGCAGGGGTGGAAAGAGGAAAGTAGTAATTGTATTTTAGAGGGCACTTCAAGTCCACCACAGAAAAAGTGATATAAAGCATGAGAGGAAGATGAATCATCTACTAAAAAAGTTGATAGGTGGACACTACACAACTGAAAAAATATATGCACCAAATTGTGATAAAGAAGGAATCTACAAGAACTTTTTTGATAACTGGGCCCAGACAAGAAAAGATGGGACAGCAACAATGAGGACAACAGTTTAAATAAACAACTAGTAAAAGACAGGCTGTACATAAGAAAGGAATATAACAAATAGTTGACACAAAAACTTAGGAGACGGGACATCTAATGGCAATAAAGGAAGAGATCCAAATACAGGAGAAAAACGTACCAAGTAATGTAGCACTGAGACTTAAGGTAAGGATACAGAAACTGAAAACAATGAGAATCCAGTGGAGGTAGATTAATTATAAACTAAATTAAAAATAAGACAATGAAATATTGTGTTAGGAATCAGTACTGGCCAATATGAAAGACAGGGACAAAATGGAAAAACAGTGTTTGGATAAGATTAAAGTTACTGTTAGGAGACATATGGAAAGAAGAGAAAGAAAGAAGAACAGGAGGTTGAGGTGGTATAGAAATAACCAACAGTAATACAGAAAGAAACTGAAAAAAATGCAAATAGAGGGAAATGCGACAGATCAAAGAAAAAAAGCAACAATAATAGAATTAGAGAGTAAAATTACTGTAGTGCAAGAAATGCAATACTGTCACTTTAGGTTCATAGGTTCATAGGTTGGTACTAGGCTATTGGCCCTAGGACCTATACAAGCCTTGCCATAGTAATTACCTGGCTATTTCTTCCCAGAATATTTACTTCCCTGGTCCCCTGTCTAGCAGGGCAACTGACGTGATCCCCAGGGTGAATTTCCTATCTCCCATCTAATCATCAAGGTTCCTTTTGAAGAGGGCCAGAGAGGTGCTCAGCTTGACATGCATGGGCAGTCTATTCCAGAGTATGGGGAGTCTCTGGGTCAGGAGCCTATCCCTCCAGCATGTTTTATTCATTGTTATGACCAGGTTTAGATCCCTGGAGCGTGTGGCTCTGAGGGATTGGGATTTCTTTAAGTGTAGCATGTCCAAAAGCACTGGGTTTGACATGAACTTGTATGTTAAGCAGAGATCACCTCTGAGTAGGTGGTAAGTGACAGAGTATAGCTGGAGTTTTTTTAGACGGTCAGCATAGGGCATCTGCATTAGGCATGTGATTCTTTTTGTGAGGTATTTCTGTGGCCTTTCCATTTGTCGCAGATGTCTTGTGAGGTACATACCAAATGGGGCATTGTACTCTATAAAGGGTCTAATGAGGGATGAGCAGAGTGGGACAATGATCTCCTTTTTCCTGGATGAAAAGCCCTTAGTGATGAGGTGTGCCACATAGAAGGATTTCCTGACTGTTGTGGCTATGTGGTTATCGAAGGTGCGACCACTGTCCACCTGTGTCCCTAAGTCCCTTATCACACTTTCAGTGTTTAGTGTACTGCCACTTATGTGGTAATTCATGGGTACATGTTTTTTCCCAAAGGGGATAACTATACATTTCTTGGCACTGAGTTTGAGCCCATGGCTCTGGCACCAATGATCTGTTTCTGTAAGGCCCTTTTGTAGAATATCCACATCATTTGGGGATTCAATAATGGCTTGCAGTTTGCAGCCATCTGCAAACTTTGTTAGCCAGAGTCCCTTAGTGCTAGCCTGTACTTCAGAGAAGTAGATGCCAAACAAGAGTGATCCCAGGACTGAACCCTGAGGTACTCCACTTGTCACTTGTCTGGAGCTGGATTTTGAGTTGGCTACTTTTACCGTGTGGGTTCTGTCAGTAAGCTAATTGGCAACCCATCGAGTGACATAGGGATTAATGCCCAGCTTAGTAAGTTTATCTATGATTCCAGAGTGGGGGAATGGCATCGAAGTCCTTGGCAAGGTCCGGATAGGCTGTGTGGACCATGTTACCCTTCCATGGCTCTGGAGATTGATTCAAAGAAGTCAATTAGGTTGAGGAGACAAGATCAGCCATTTACAAAACCAAACTGGGTGGGGTCCAGTGTTTGAAGGTTGCCAATGTCTTTGTTTATAAGTTCCATGATAATGCATTCCATGGCTTTGCAGATCAGGCTCATCAGACTGACAGGACAATAGTTCCTGGGATCCAAGGTGGATCCCCCCTTGTGGAGTGGGATAACTGTAGCTGTGCACCACTCATTGGGCATGGAGCCTGAGTTGAGGCTATGATTAAACATGACACTTAGGTAAGGTGCCAGTTCATTTTGTAGTTCATGTAGTACACAGCCCAGGATGTTGTCTGGTCCCATGGATGCTGCATTCCTAGCTTTGGAGAGTGCATATTTTACCTGTGTGGCCATGATTACCAGAATTTGGCAATCTTTTGGTATTGAAATGGGCCCTTTAGGGGGTGAGAGGTGGGTGCAGTTGGCACTGAATCAATCTGTCAGGATATTGGCAATAGCCTTGGGATCAGTATATTTAATACCATTCTGTTGTAGCTCAGAGCAGATCTGAGCATTGCCATTTAGATTCTTGACATAACTATAGAATGCCTTGTGGTTGTCCTTGGAATCTTTGGGAATTTTATTTTCGTAACTAGCTTTGGAGGATTTTATGAGGGAATTCAGCTTCTTACTAAGGCTGGTAAGGGAGTTTTTTGCATCCTTGGATTTTCCTCTTTTCTGCAACAGTTTCTTCATTCTGTTGTATAGTTTGTTTATAGCAGGGGACCACCAGATTGGGTTCCTTTTTTTGGAGGAGACCATCTTGGTTCTGTTTGGAATGGCATGATTCATGCATGAGTGGATGTGCTTGTACAGTGCGTTAGTATAGGATTCAGCATTCGAACTTTCAGTTCCCACCTGCATGGATGTCATGAAGTTTGTCACTTCTGACTTGAGTAGCATGAAGTTAGCTTTGGAGAAGGTTTTTATGGAGGTTTCCCTACTGGGGGGGGGGGGTGAGGAGGGGGTGTGGACATCAAGGGTGATTAGCTTATGGTCAGACCTGACCAACGAGGGGATGACCACTGGTGTGGAGCATCCATCTCCCATGATGGTAATGACCAGGTCTGGGATATTTGAGCCCCTGGTGGGACAATGGATTAGTTGGTCCAGGGCATTGGAATTTATGAATTCCAAGAACCGTTGGGCAAAGGTGTTGGTACCTGAATAGTTTTTCAAATTAATGTCAGGGTAGTTGAAATCACCCTGTGTTTGGGTGTTTGGTTGTATCTTAATATTTTCTAGTATGTTTAGAAAGGTGTAGTGAGAATCTTGGGGCATGGTGGGAGATCTGTAGCAAGCTACAATTTGGATTGCAGTCTTACCTAGTGTTAGTTGCTCCTGTAGAATTTCAGGTGCATTGTGTTGGACAACTAGCCTGGAGGTGTGACTATCCTTGGTAAATATGGACACTCCTCCACCTTTATTGTTTCAGTCCTGGTTTGGTGGCCGAAAAGTGTGGTATGAGTTGTAGCTTGTTATTGCAGGTGTGCTCTATGGAGCCTTGAACCAGGTCTCAGTTACTGCACAGATATCGATATTCTCCATTTTTAGGAGTGCCTCGAGAGAGTGCATTTTGAGGTTTAGACTTCTAGCATTGAGTAACATTACCTTCAGATTTTGCATGCTTATATCTGTTACGGTGGTGGTTTTGTCTTTTGAGCCTTGCCCAAAAAAGGCACTATAGGGTTGGCAAGAGCCTTAGCCAGTAACCTGAATCCCAGGGGCGAAAGGTGCAGACCATCTCTGGAAAAGCATTGTGGTTTGTCAATCATGTCATCCCAGGCAGACAGATACTGGATCCCCTTTGAATGACACCAGAAACTTAGCCAATTGTTGAAGTCAATCATTTTATCCTTATACTGTGGTATCATTCTGGGCAAAGACAGGATGCTACTCAGGGCTAGGGTCATACCTGCCTAGGCCACATGATCCGAGAGCTCTTCCATGTCTCTTTTCATGTAGTCCAGGGAGGTACCTCTCAAGTCATTCACTCCAACATGGACAATGACAGAGTCATATTTGTACTTGATGTGGAGTGACTTGAGTGCATGTGTTATGTGGTGGATCCTGGCCCCTGACAGTTAACTGACAGTAATTTTCTCCTTATTCACCCTGGTGAGTGGGATATCAGTGTGCCTGACTATAGAGTCACCTATGACTAAAGTGTAGTGTACATTGTCTTGCCTTAGTGGCTGTTGTTTGGTGGCCCTCTGGTGTTTTGAATTATGTGTCACTTTGGTTGTGATTGGTGTTTGCTTTTCAGCTTTGGAGGTCCTTGTTGCTTGGGCAGGTTAATGTTAAGGGCCTCCGCATAAGTGGGTTTAGTGTTACTATGTGTGGATGTTGGTGGCGTGAGTTTTGAAGGGCTATATGTTGCTTGAGGTGTAGTGCAGGTGTTAACCTTCTCCTCTTGACTGTCTAGCACAGTCTTGGCTGGAGAGAGCTTTGCTTCCAGTTTGGCTATGTAAATCCATCTCTCGCAGCTTGTAGTGTCAGGTGGTAGAAGGAGAGTGTTGTCTGTGTACATGATTCAATTGCTGCATTGCCCCAGTATGCCCAGATTCACCAGGTGGACAGGAGAAAGCACCGAAAGCTGACCCTTGGACATGCCTGATTCGGTGTTTCTTTTGTAATGTACAAGAGCTGTTTTCCCTTACCTTGGCAAGGTACTTTGCAATTATAGGCTGTTTAGTGCCTACGATTAATTTCTTATTAACAAGGAGAATTGAGTGCTTGCATCAGTTTAAGGCTTCCTAAGTGCTTTCCAGCAGGTTTTAGAGCAAGTGCGAGTCACAGGGATTCAGGTTTTAGTGCTACTACTGAGAAACCAGCTAGTTCTAAGGGAAAATTTGAAGAGCAGGCTTTCTGGCACCAGAAATAATTGAAAGTGCTAGACTGATAAGCTAATAAAAGTGCAGGAGAGCAGAGAACTAGCAGATCTAAGGGAAAAGTTGAAGAGTACCGCTCAGAAGCTTACAAAAATCCTGGATACAGCAAATCTGTATCTGGCCTACACTAGTTCAAGGAAAGGTAGGAAACAGTTTTTTTTTTTTTTTTTTTTTTTTTTAGTAGAAAGTGAAGAGGCAGAAGATAATGAGATAATTCAATATGCAGAAGCTAAAGGGGTGGGCCCTTGCTAAGTTCTCACTATTAACAGTAGAATGAGCTGATGTAATGTGACAGGGGGAGTGTCCAGTATCAACCCTACACCAGAGGCGGGCAACTCAAAACCAGCAAGACAGAAGACCACCACAAGAACAGGGTGCATGGGTGGGAACAGTGGTACAGATTACAGATATATTAAATCAAAAGTGCAGATGAAAAATGAGAATAAACTCTTATCTTTTCTGAATATCACAACAGGCAGTAAGTCAGTCTCTCCAACAGCTTGAGTAACAGGTATATCTGATTTAAGGCACAGAAAGCAGAAAACAGACCTATTATCCAGACAATACAGTTGCAAGAATGCCCTGCTCAGATGGAACCAGTTCTGTTCACTTTCTCTCACTAAGTAAGCAGATAGGCCTCTAGACAAAGGATCTCACTACAAACTGAGGTCAACACTAATAGATATTAAACATAAAAAATAAAATACTTGCTCAGAATTCAAACCAGGCACTTCATTTGACTGTGAAAATACTGTGCAAATCAAAGGTAATAAAAGTCTAAGTCTATTCAGACCAGTCTAAACAATATAGAATCAACGGCAAGTTAGGGCAATGCAGCACATAAAGTTCTCCAGGCAGAAAACAGAAATTCCAAGTAGATAGGTCAACGAGTTCTCTTTTGAACTATTCCCAGAAGATGATTGTCTCTTCAAACCATACTAGACATAACCATGCGAAGAATCAAGTCCATCAGAAATATTAAAACCAACTAATCCTTTATTAACATATGTTCGGTAAGCGCTTTCGCCAAGCGGCTTTTTCAAACCATTAAAAACAGTGACTGAAGGCTTCTTTTATTTTATTCAAGCATAATTGATTAACTTGAAACTATTCAGTCATCAATCAACTATATAAAGGTTCATTCTACTAAACAAAGACATTAAATGTAAAATTCTCTCTGAACAATAAATAATACATATATATATATATATATATATATATATATATATATATATATATATATATATATATATAAAGAAATATATATAAAACGTTTATATACAAATTGTAAAATTATACAAAAATAAAATGATTCTTTAGTGAAATATCACAATTGATTCTTCTATTTTTAAGTATGGGGTTTTAGTGGAATTTTGTCATTAAGGTCAAGCTGTATGCGAGTTTGTAACCTAATAATCCAATTAATTTCTATTCGTTCAGTTTGGTTTCTGATGTCACCACCTCTGGAGTTTGGTACATTAACATACATAACTAAAAATTTAAAACTGTGTGTGGTAACATTTTCTAATACATGCTTTGAGAGAGCATTAATATTGGATTTTATACGGATTTGGTAAAGATGCTCCCATATTCTGTCTTTTAATTTTCTGTCGGTCTTGCCGACATAAAAGGCAGGACAGGATGTGCAGTTAGCAATGTAAACTACATGTTCTGTTTCACAGCTTGCATTAACATTAAACGTGAATACCTTAGATGTAATTGGATGTACAAACATATTAATAGTAGAAATATAGGAACAGAAATTACATCTATTGCATGCACAAGTACCAGTATAAGTAGTACTTCCATAATGATGTTCCTGATTGGAAAAACATAAAAGTCTATGCAAATTCTTTTTGTTCCTAAAAAGGAATTGTGGCTGCTCACCCACTATCCCCTTAATAACCGTATCTACAGTTAAAATACTCCAATGTTTGTAAAAATTCTTCTTAATAAACTGAATATCTTGTGTATAGAATAATGATGTTTTTTGCTGTTTTGCCTTATTTACATTTAAATCTGTTCTAGCAGCTCTGTATATTTCATTGCCCTTTTCCAAAAAAAATCGGACATGCTCTGTCCTCCTAAGACCCTCTATATATTTAAAACTAGCATCTGTCTCTTTATTTCCATACTTCCTATGTACCAATCTATCATGTAAATTGTTCAATTCTGTTTCAAAATTAATATCAGCAGACCCTTAGTCCTTAACTGTTTTGATCCCAAAATCTCTCCATCTTGCACCTGTTGTTCCTTTCCAAGGGCTGACCTCCTTCATATTCTTTGGTTCTGCAAACACACCCACAAACTTTGGTGTTCTTTAAATGTACGCCTCAAGAAAATGGGATATCATAAATCTACCCTCTCCTGGGAAACAGCCATTCTCCATATCTCTATGACTAAGCTACCTAAGTTGAAACTCCATGTGCTAATCACTCTTTGCTCCCTTATCAAATTATACATCACTAAAAACTGGATGGATCACACTAAACTTTGCTGGAAGGGTTTTAAGGAGATGGCATTGAAATATATCTCTGCGCAAAAGTTTATCATAAATACGCCCAGGAAAAAAGCCTACTTTGAAAAATTATGGAAATGCTTACTTGATCAAATTCTTTGTGAGTAATCCATCTAGTAGCTTATCATCTTGATTACCGTAAAGGTCCCTCCCCCTAGTCACACTCGGAGATCCACTGATATCCCTTATAACTTAGCATTTTCTTTTTCAATGGTTCTTATTTGTCTGGTAGCACTTCTGCCTGTAAATTTTGCATATAATTAGTTTGCCTTTATGTATAGGTTGTTTATTCAATTTTTCTTATGTTGTTTCTTGTCCACTCCTGCATATTTCTCTCTGTTACTCAATCATAGTTTTCTGTTTGTTATGCTTTGTTATTTGTTAAATAAAATAAAAAGTTTTTTGAAAAAAAAAAATATCAGCAGGATTTAGTCTCAAAGCTCGAATAGCTTGTCCCTTTATAATGTTACCAAATATATGGTTGGGGTGCATACTGTGCCTATGTAATAAAGTATTTTTATGGCACGATTTCCTGTGCACACCTGTATTCAGTCTGCCATTTCTTAAACGTTCAATCGATGCATCTAAAAAAGATATACGTTCTGCTGATGCTGTCATAGTAAACTTAAAAAAATATGTTAAAGAATTAACTTGTTGCAGAAAATCATCCAATTCTGCTCCTGTTCCTCTCCAAACAAAAAACAAATCATCAACGAAATGTCTATAAAAAACAACATATTTTTTGTATAAATCAAGTTGAAAAAGTTTTTGTTCTTCCCAGAATGCCATCACCAGGTTGGTGTAGCTATTGGCACAAGATGTGCCCATAGCTACGCCATCTTTCTGTAGAAATGGACTCTGGTTGAAAGAGAAAATATTATTCTCTAAAACAACTTCTAGTAGCAGACAAACAAATTCTATTCTATTTGGCAACATATCTGTGTGCTTGGTCAAATACTGTTGCATGCTTTCCAAGCCTAAATCATTAGGGATATTGGTAAAAAGGGACTTTACATCCATGGTTACCAATAAGAATGATGAATTATCAGATAAGGTGCTGGTTCCTTCATATAAGTCCAACAAAAACTGTTTAGAATCTCTCAGAACATATACATTTGAATCTACCACTGGTCTTAACATTTTTTCAATCAATATAGACAAAGGTTCTGTGGCCCATCCCCAGCCTGCTACTATTGGTCTCATTGGGGGATTTAATGGGTCTTTGTGAACTTTAGGTAAACCCTGAATAACTGGAATGGTTGGGTTCTCCACCCATAGAAATTCATAGATTTCAGTATTAACTATACCAGTTTTAAGCAGTTCATCTAACATATTATAAATTCTAACAATATATGTTTGAACATCTGAAGTAGTGATAGGACGATAATACTCAGTATCTCCTAACATTTCCTTCATGCATTCATCATATTTTACTTTATCTAGCACTACTACTGGACCCCCTTTGTCTGCTGGTCTGATTACAATATTTTTATCATTTCGTAAATTGTTCAAAGCTCATTTTTGTTTGACAGTCAAGTTACTTTTCATATTCTTAGAGTTAGTTACATCTATGGAAGAGTAAATATCTTTTTCAACAATTTTACAGAATGCATCTAATAAAGGATGTAAATTTGGGACGAAAACGCTTGGTTTTCGAAACTGTACCCCCTGTGTTTCAACATTAGCATTATCAAATAATATTCTTAACTGTAAATTTCGTACAAATAATTTGACATCCAGGATAGTGTCCACCATGTTACTTCTCATAGAAGGTATAAACGACAGACGTTTATTTAAAACCTCTTGTTCATAATTATCTAGGGGTCTATGTGGAATATTCCATATTACGTCATTCTTTCCCACATTTTCTTTAACATGTGTTCCTTCATCTCTCCTATCATAGCTTTCCTTTTTTGCCTCCCCCTGCTCATAGAGCGACTTCTCCCCCTGTTGTATGTATTGGAAATGGGGAAAGGGCTCATGGCCTCTGTAAGATTACAATTATTAGATGACATAGATGATTTCCTTCATACCATTAAATCTTTCCCTGACAATATGTTGGACTCAAAATATCTCTATTACATGAAGATTCAATGGTACCAGTTTCTCTACTCAGAACAGGGTCCTCGGGCCTTATGCTAGCATTCGGCTCAAGGGAAGCATCTTCATTCACATTTGTTTCAACATTGTCATTCTCAACATTGTTACCATTATTAGTGGAAACATTGACATAATTAACATTGTTAGTGGAGGCATTAACATTGGAAACTATAGCACTAAAAGAAACATTCCTACTATTTTTAACATCTCTGTTATCATTAGTGTTTATCACACGTTGATCATTTTGAGCATTATGCATATTATTCTGTCTATTTAAATTATTAGTATTATTATTATTATGCCTAGGCCAAGTAAAGACTTGGCCATGTGAAAAGTCATAAATGTCCCTTGATAGCTTATGCTTCTTCTGTTCTAATAGTCTTTTCTCGAACAGAGAAACGCTATCAACTAAACGGTCCAATAACGGTTCGACAACACTGTCTGTAAACTTGTCAAACAAGTCATTCTTCTGTTTCTGTATACGTTCTTGCAGAGCATATTCTTCAGGCATAAAAAATTCAGTTAGCAAAGTCATATAACTAATGCTCACCTCGATGTTCAATTGCTGCCAATGGTATAACAATTCCGGGTACGTGTTCCCTGTTGTCAGCATTTTTAAAATTCTCAACCCTCTCGGTATGACTTTCTTTTTTATGCACACTTCAAAATGGAAACGCTGCATTCATAGGCATTTCAGTTTTAGAAGGTCAGTCTCCAAGGTAGAAAGAGCAGTATTAAGGTTTACAAAATCAGTGTTGCTCAAGTTTTCGTTACTGTTAGCGGCAACAAGTTCGAACTGAAGTAACGGATTGACGTCAACAATAGTGCACTCTTGTAGGCGTGGATAAAACGTTTTACTCTTCACTACTCTATTTGGATTATATGGTAGTTCCAAATTACTGTCAGTTAATTCTGCCATGGTTCTGCTGTGGTAACCAAGGGTACAAAAAATAAACCAAATAAAGACAAATACCACAGATGAATGAATCTGAGCAATAAACTGAAGAAAATAAACATAAAAAATAAAATACTTGCTCAGAATTCAAACCAGGCACTTCGTTTGACTGTGAAAATACTGTGCAAATCAAAGGTAATAAAAGTCTAAGTCTATTCAGACCAGTCTAAACAATATAGAACCAACGGCAAGTTGGGACAATGCTGCACATAAAGTTCTCCAGGCAGAAAACAGAAATTCCAAGTAGATAGGTCAACAAGTTCTCTTCGAACTATTCCCAAAAGATGTTTATTTTATTTTTGTATAATTTTGCAGTTTGTATATAAACTTTTTATATATATATATATATATATATATATATATATATATATATGTTATATGTATTATTTATTCCTCAGAGAGAATTTTGCATTTAATGTCTTTGTTTAGTAGAATGAACTTTTATATAGTTGATTGATGACTGAATAGTTTCAATTAATCAATTATGCTTGAATAATATAAAGAAGGCTTCAGTCACTGTTTTTTAATGGTTTGAAAAAGCCGCTTGATGAAAGCGCTTACCGAACATATGTTAATAAGGGATTAGTTGGTTTCAATATTTCTGATGATCATGATTCTTCGCATGATTATGTCTAGTATGGTCTGAAGAGACAATCATCTTTTGGGAATAGTTGGTGGCTTTGCAGTTGCCTGCCCCTAGTGTAAGTTTGATCTGGGACCCATCTCCCAGTCTAGTGTCATTACCTCATTCTACCCAGTACAGGGAGAACATTTGAGAAGGCCAATCAGCTTAGTTCTGCTACTCCTTTCTCTCTTTCCACTAAAAAAAAAAAAACTTTTTCTAAGCTTGTTGTCTGCCTTTCCTGTGGGTAGTCTAGCCTGGATATAGATTTGCTGTGTCCAGGACAATTTGTAGGCTTCTAGGCCCCCAAGCCTTTCTGTGTTGAAGGTAAGCCTTCTAGCTTAATTTTGTTTCTTAGAACTAGCCAGTTTTTTGTTTCAGCACTTGTTCAGAACTTATTGTAAGCACTAAATAAGCTACAAATTACTACAGCACTCAACTTTCCTCACTGTCTAGAGGAAAACAGTTTCTAGTACTTAACAAATAAGCACCTATCCAGGCTTGTCTAAGGGTCAGCCCCCAGTGTTTTCTCCTGTCTACCTGATGAATCTGGGCATCTTGGGGCAATGCAGTAATTGCCTCATGTACACAGTCAACCCTCTCCTCCTACCACCCAACACTACAACCTGTGAGAGATGAACTTATATAGCCAAACTGGAAGCAAAGCTCCCTTCACCCAAGACTGGACTAGACAGTCAAGAGGAGAAGGTAAACACTTGCACCACACCACACTCAGCACATAGTCCCTTAAAGCCTACGCCACCAAAACACACACATAGAAACACAAAACACACACCTACATTCATGGAGGCTCTCAGTAAAAACCTTCCCAAGCAACAGGGACCTCCAAAGCAGAAACACAAGAAACCTCCACCCCCCAACACAACCCAAATGACACATAGCCCACAAACTCAGTGTGCCACTCAACCACAGCCCATAAGGCATAACAACGTACCCAACACTCTAGTCATAGGTGACTCTATAGTCAGGCACACTGATGTTCCACTCTCCAGGCTAAACAAGGCGAAAGTTACTGTCAGTTGCCTGTCGGGTGCCAGGATCCGCCACATAAGGCATGCACTCAGGTCACTCCACAACAAGTACAAATATGACTCTGTCATTGTCCATGTTGGTGTGAATGACCTGAGATGTAGCTCCTTGGACTACATGAAAAGGGACATGGAGGAGCTGTCCGATCTTGTAGCCCAGGCAGGTATGACCCTAGCCCTGAGTAGCATCCTGCCATCACCCAGAATGATACCACAGTACAAGGACAAAATGATTGACTTCAACAATTGGCTAAGCTTTTGGTGTCATTCTAAGGGAATCCAGCATCTGTCTGCCTGGGATGACATGATCGACAAGCCACAATGCTTTGCCAGAGATGGCCTGCACCTGTCGCCCCTGGGATTCCGGATACTGGCTAAGGCTCTAGCCACCCCTATAGTGCCTTTTTTAGGCAAGGTTCAAATGACAAATTCAGCACCCTAACAGGTACAGGCAAGAAGAATCTGAGGGTAATGCTACTCAATGCTAGAAGTCTAAACCTCAAAATGCACTCTCTCGAGGCACTCCTTAAAATGGAGAACATCGACATCTGTGCAGTGACAGAGACCTGGTTCAAGGCTCCAGAGAGTACCCCTGCATTACCAGGCTATAATTCATACCACAGCTTTCGGCCACCTAACATGGACCAAAACACTAAAGGCGGAGGCGTGTCCATATTCATTAAGGATATCCACACCTCCAGGCTAGTTGCTCAGCATAATGCATCCGAGATTATCCAAGTGCAACTAACTCTGGGCAAGACCACAATCCAAATTGTAGCTTGCTACAGATCCCCCACCATGTCCCAGGATTCCCACTCCTCATTTCTTAATACACTGGAAAATATTAGGGTACAACCTAACACCCTAATAATGGGCGATTTCAACTACCCTACCATTAACTGGGAAAACTACTCATGTACCAACTCTTGTGCTCAACATTTTCTGGAATTCATAAATTCCAATGCCATGGGTCAACTTATCCACACCCCCACCAGGGTCAGCAATATCCTAGACCTGGTTATTACCAACATAGGCAACCAGTGCTCCACACCAGAGGTCAATTCCTCGTTGGTCAGATCCGACTATAAGCTAATCACTCTAGACATCTACATCCCTCCCCCACCCCCCATTAGGGAAACCACAGTAAACAATTTCTCCAAAGCCAACTTCACGCTTCTTAAGACAGAAGTGGCAAACTTCATGACACCCATGCTGACGGACAATAGAGGTATGACTGCTGAATCCTACACAAATGCACTTTATAAGCACTTACATGAGTGTATGGATCGTGCAATCCCTAACAGAACCAAGATGCTATCCTCCAAAAAAAAGGAAGCCAATCTGGTGGTCCCCTGCTATAAACAAACTCTACAACAGAAGAAAGAAACTGTTGCAAAAAATAGTAAAATCCCATGATTGGAGAAACTCCCTGGTCAGCTTCAGTAAGAAGCTGAGATCCCTCATAAAATCCTCCAAAGCTAGTTATGAAAACAAAATCGACACTGACTCTAAAGACAACCACAAAGCATTCTATAGCTATTTCAAGAATCTCAGTGGCAACACTCAGATCTGCTCTGAGTTACAGCACAATAGCACTAAATATACAGAACCAACGGATATTGCCAACATCCTGGCCGATAGGTTCAGTGCTAACTTTACCCCTCTGTCATCCCCTAAAGGGCCCATCTCTATACCAGAAGAATGCAAAGTTCCTGTAATCACGGCTGCACAGGTAAAAAACACACTATCCAAAGCCAAGAACACAGCATCCATGGGACCTGACGACATCCCAGGTTGTGTTCTACATGAACTACAGAACGAACTGGCACCCCACCTAAGTACCATGTTCAATCATAGCCTCACCTCAGGCTATGTGCCCACTGAATGGCGCACAGCGACAGTTATCCCACTCCACAAAGGGGGAGCCACCACAGACCCTGGAAACTACTGCCCGATTAGCCTAACGAGCCTGGTCTGCAAGGCTATGGAGCGTATCATCATGGAACTTATAAACAATGACATTGGTAATCTCCAAACTCAGGACCCCACCCAGTTCGGGTTTGTAAAAGGCAGATCATGTCTCCTAAACCTGATAGACTTCTTTGAAGCAGTCACCAAAGCCGTAGATGAGGGTAAGGTGTTTCACACAGCGTATCTAGATCTCGCCAAGGCTTTTTACACCATCCCTCACTCTGGAATTATAGATACACTCATTAAACTAGGTATAAATCCCTACGTCACAAGATGGGTTGCCAACTGACTCACTGACAGAACCCACACTGTGAAAGTAGCAGACTCCAAATCCAGCTTCAGACCAGTGACAAGTGGAGTCCCACAGGGTTCAGTCCTGGGTCCTCTCCTGTTTGGTATCTACTTCTCTGAAGTGCAGGCCAACACAGGAGGTCTTTGGCTAACAAAGTTAGCAGATGACTGCAAACTAGGAGCCATAATCAAAACTCCAAAAGATGTGGACATCCTACAAAAAGGGCCTTGCTGAGACAGATGCCTGGTGTCAAAGCCATGGCCTCAAGCTCAATGCCAAAAAGTGCATTGTCATTCCTTTTGGTAAAAACTCAGTACCCATGAACTACCACATAGGTGATAGTCTACTTAACACCGAAAGTGTGATAAGAGACCTTGGGACACAGGTGGACAGTTGTCTCTCCTTTGATAATCACATCGCCACAGTAGTCAGGAAATCCTTCTATGTGGCACACCTCATCACAAAAGGTTTCTCATCCAGGAAAAAAGAGGTCATTGTTCCCCTCTACTCATCAGTCATTAGACCCATTATAGAGTACAATGCCCCTTTTGGCATGTGCCTCACAAGACATCTACAACAACTGGAAAGGCCACAGAAATACGTCACAAAGAGGATTACTGGCCTCAAAGAGATGCCCTATGTAGACCGTCTCAAAAAACTGCAGCTTTACTCCGTTGCATATCACCTACTCAGAGGCGGTCTCTGCCTAACACACAAAGCTATGTCAAACCCAGAGCTTTTAGACATGCTCCACTTAAAGAAATCCCAGTCCCTACGAGCTACACGCTCTAGGGACCTAAACCTTGTCACCACAATAAACAGAACATGCTGGAGGGATAGATTCCTGTCCCAGAGTCTTCCCATACTCTGGAAGAAACTACCTATCTATATCAAACAAAGCTCTTCATTAGCACTCTTCAAGAAAAATCTTGATGATTGGATGGGAGATAGGAAATTCACCCCGGGGATCACTTCTGTGGTTCTACTCGACAGTGGCAGAGGAAAATAATTTTCTTGGGTGGCGAAAGCCAGGGTACCTTTGGCTAGGCTTATATAGGCCCTAGGGCCAATAGCCTAGTACCTACCTATGAACCTATGAACTTATATGAAGGAACCAGCACCTTATCTGATAATTCCTCATTCTTATTGGTAACCATGGATGTAAAGTCCCTTTTTACCAATATCCCTAATGATTTAGGCTTGGAAAGCATACAACAGTATTTGACCAAGCACACAGATATGTTGCCAAATAGAATAGAATTTGTTTGTCTGCTACTAGAAGTTGTTTTAGAGAATATTTTCTCTTTCAACCAGAGTCTATTTCTACAGAAAGATGGCGTAGCTATGGGCACATCTTGTGCTAATAGCTACGTCAACTTGCTGATGGCATTCTGGGAGGAACAAAAACTTTTTCAACTTGATTTATACAAAAAATATGTTGTTTTTTATAGACGTTTCGTTAATTATTTGTTTTTTGTTTGGAGAGGAACAGGAGCAGAATTGGATGATTTTCTGCAACAAATTAATTCTTTAACATATTTTTTAAAGTTTACTATGACAGCATCAGCAGAACGTATATCTTTTTTAGATGTATCGATTGAATGTTTAAGAAATGGCAGACTGAATACAGGTGTGCACAGGAAATCGTGCCATAAAAATACTTTATTACATAGGCACAGTATGCACCCCAACCATATATTTGGTAACATTATAAAGGGACAAGCTATTCGAGCTTTGAGACTAAATCCTGCTGATATTAATTTTGAAACAGAATTGAGCAATTTATATGATAGATTGGTACATAGGAAGTATGGAAATAAAGAGACAGATGCTGGTTTTAAATATATAGAGGGTCTTAGATAGGACAGAGCATGTCCGATTTTTTCGGAAAAGGGCAATGAAATATACAGAGCTGTTAGAACAGATTTAAATGTAAATAAGGCAAAACAGCAGAAAATATCATTATTCTATACACAAGATATTCAGTTTATTAAGGAGAGTTTTTACAAACATTGGAGTATTTTAACTGTAGATACGGTTATTAAAGGGATAGTGGGTGAGCAGCCACAATTCCTTTTTAGGAACAAAAAGAATTTACATAGACTTTTATGTTTTTCCAATCAGGAACATTATTATGGAAGTACTACTTATACCGGTACTTGTGCATGCAATAGATGTAATTTATGTTCCTATATTTCTACTATTAATATGTTTGTACATCCAATTACATCTAAGGTATTTACGTTTAATGTTAATGCAAGCTGTGAAACAGAACATGTAGTTTACATTGCTAACTGCACATCCTGTCCTGCCTTTTATGTCGGCAAGACCGACAGAAAATTAAAAGACAGAATGAGGGAGCATCTTTACCAAATCCATATAAAATCCAATATTAATGCTCTCTCAACGCATGTATTAAAAAATGATGCCACACACAGTTTTAAATTTTTAGCTATGTATGTTAGAGGTGGTGACATTAGAAACCACAATGAATGAATAGAAATTAATTGGATTATTAGGTTACAAGCTCACATACAGCCTGGCCTTAATGACAAAATTCCATTAAAACCCATACTTAAAAATAGAAGAATCAATTATAAGTGATATTTTACTATAGAATTATTTTATTTTTGTATAATTTTACAGTTTGTATATAAACTATATATATATATATATATATATATATATATATATATATATATATATATATATATATATATATTATGTATTATTTATTGTTCAGAGAGAATTTTCCATTTAATGTCTTTGTTTAGTAGAATGAACCTTTATATAGTTGATTGATGACTGAATAGTTTCAATTAATCAATTATGCTTGAATAATATAAAAGAAGCCATCAGTCACTGTTTTTTAATGGTTTGAAAAAGCCGCTTGGCGAAAGCGCTTACCGAACATATGTTAATAAAAGATTAGTTGGTTTTAATATTTCGGATGGACTTGATTCATCGCATGGTTATGTCTAGTATGGTTTGAAGAGACAATCATCTTCTGGGAATAGTTCAAAGAGAACTTGTTGACCTATCTACTTGGAATTTCTGTTTTCTGCCTGGAGAACTTTATGTGCTGCATTGCCCTAACTTGCCGTTGATTCTATATTGTTTAGACTGGTCTGAATAGACTTAGACTTTTATTACCTTTGATTTGCACAGTATTTTCACAGTCAAATGAAGTGCCTGGTTTGAATTCTGAGCAATTATTTTATTTTTTATGTTTATTTTCTTCAGTTTATTGCTCAGATTCATTCATTTGTTTGTGGTATTTGTTTTTATTTGGTTTACTAACAGATATTAGCTCTATCTCACAACAAAAAGAACAGTAAAAAAAACAGTTGTACAGATTAAAGAGATATTAAATCCAAAGTGCAAGATGAAAAATGAGAATCAGCTCTTATCTTTTCTGAATATCACAGCAGGCAGGTAACCAGTCTCTCCAACAGCTTGAGTAACAGATACATCTGATTTAAGGCACAGAAAGAAGAAAAACAGACCTATTATCCAGGTGGGGTGAGTGTGATGGTGCATACTAGTGATATTATAATTAGAGGTGAGCTTTATATAATGTAGTAGGGAGTATTCTGAAACAGTGTACACAACTACATGAAATAGAGCAATGAGTGGCAAAGTGTCGGCAGTTGACTCTTCAGAATATAAGTAATAATTCTGCACTACAAGCAAAATAATACAGCATGTATTGAATGCAAATAATTGCATAATAGAATGAAGATGACAGCTGTCATGCAAATGAGACTCATGGTGCATGCAGATTTAAAAATAAAACAAAATAAACTAAGCAATATGATTCGGAGGTGTTTTCATTTAACATAAAACACAAGGTGACCATCTCTTGTAAACAACAGGATTTCCATGTGTGCAGTAGTTTCTTTTGTGTTTTGTTGCTAGAAGTTGGAATAGTGACTGATAATACAGTACGGCATTAAAAATAAGTGGTCCTCAACTGTAGGACATGAGAAGGACAACACCAAGTAGAAGTGACGCATGCATTAAAAACAGTGTCCAGACTGACAATGTTGTGCATCTGACATTACCTTACTCTCACAGGCTAGAGTGGTGGACAGGGCACAGTTATCATCATTTGCACATTTGAGGTGGGGCATAATGACAGACGAAAGCAATGTTACCATAAATGTCAGGGTCACAAGAAGTAGATGTGGTAGCCAGTCAAGTGAGTAGCAGATTCATGAAATCAGGGATTACATAATCCAGTGCCAGAGTGGAAGTTTTATGTCACAAAGAATGGTTGGATGTACAGTGCAGCCAAGCAGCATCAGGACTGGATGTATCCTGAGGGAGGAATGATTTTACATGTTGCAGTGTGCACATAAATACCAGTGTGGATCCTCTCATGTTGAGACAATAGATGGACTGCTTCTTCAGCACTAAGGATGTTGGGCATCACACAGAGTAAGTCAGCAGAGAGACAAGAGTGGAATTCTGGGAACCAGGTTATCCATGGCATTAAGCCAGATGGTTTTCTGCAATAATTTCATGAGATCAACCATGCCTATGTGTGAAAGCTGTCATTGTCGGAGGTGAAATTGATGCACTCTTTGCAATATTGCATGGCACCTTAATAGCCTAGTACATGGAGCAACCATTTTCTCTTCATTGTGGCTTATTTGAACATCTGTTCTCTAGAGCACTAAGATCTCTGTATAGTGACCAGTGGAAGTGCCTCCCCTGTGCAGCAGTATCACCAGCAGGAGGCAGACTTTAGGGATAGTGACATAGCATTTTTTTTTCACTAAAAACTGTATGTAGGATTTTTAATGTATTTTCTGGACATTCTTTATTGGTTTATTTGCTTTCTTTTGGGAGGAGCACATAGGTTCATTGGTACTTGCTATGCTATTTATTTGGGAAGATCTTAAGAAGCCTTTCCTTCCATTCCAAATGTAGTTTTTAGCTCTTATATTTTGTTCATAGGCTCATAGGTTGGTACTAGGCTTTCGGCCCTAGGGCCTATACAAGCCTAGCCATAACAATTTCCTGGCTATTTCTTCCCACACTATTTACTTCCCTGGACCCCTGTCTACCAGGGTGACTGACGTGATCCCTGGGGTGAATTTCCTTTCTCCCATCCAATTGTCAAGTTTGCTGTATATTTGTATACAAATTATTGTTATTGTTGTATACAAATAACTCAGGAATGGGCAGAATAAGGTTGTTATGACATTTACATGTTGCCCTATCCATGAGGGACACAGGTGTTAAACAGGGGGGTAAATCTGAAGGTCCATTTATCTAAATTACAGTCAAATAGAGTAAGAAGAAAAGTATATTACTTTATGCAGAATGGAATACAGTTCCGCAGAAATAGAATTCTCTGTGACACAACCCACTCTATCTGACATGGTCTATTTATGTTGATAAAGAGATTGAGAGCCCTAGAGTGGGTGTTTATGGCTCTACTGGACTTTTGAATGTGTAATAGTTTTGACAGGGTCAGTTAAGGCTCCATATACAAAGAAAATGGTGCTTCTCAGTGGCATGTATGCTACTGAGAGGAAGAACAAAGCTTTGACATAGTCTGCTTAGTTTTTGCGATTTACGCCATTGATTTTCATAGCAAGGCAGTGTTGTGGTCACTCTAGTTGTGATAAGTGCTTGGTCAGGTACACACAGAAAAGTGCATTATACTCAGTGATCAGCAGGTCAGGAGGGTTTCCCCCAGGCCTCTGCTGAAAATAGTCTTTGTACTAGTCAGACTTTGTCAGTCGATAGATGTTAAATAAATAAATAATGAGTGTTGAGTATAGTGGGATGAGTGTGCAGTGAAAAAGGGCTTCCTAATCATAGTGTTATATGTGGCGATCAAAGCACAGTTCATTGCTGACATAGGTTCTAGATTCCAACTAAGTGATCAGTTTTCATGGGTATTTTATCAATGTGATAGTTAAAAGGGAAGTCATGCTAGCCAAAAGATAGGATTATGCATTTTGGTGTTAAGTTTTAGTCTGTGCTTTTGATGCCAGCTATCTATTTGGCAAATGCCATCTTGGAGGATCATGGTGTCCAGTGGGGGGCTTTGATGTCACCAAGTTTATAGTCATATTTAAAAATGGTTAGCCACAAACCCATAATATTAGGTTTGACCTCTGAGAAGTAGCTGCCAAAGATGAGCAGCCAAAGGACTGAGCACTGCGGTTTACCACTAGTGACATTTTTTTTTTTTTTTTTTTTTGAGGTGGTAGAGATACTCATAAATATTTCCTGGGTTTCATTCCATATTTAGTTTCAGCATTTTGAAAATTAAATTTATATTCACATGTTATTCATATTTTTTTCTTTTCTTTTTCTTTTTAATAGAGCCCGTTTGCATTAGGGTCTACCATAGTGGTTTATTTCTGAATTTGGCTTCATAGTTTTTTCTGAGTGGGACAGATGCATCTATGCAGCTATGTGCACAAAATTGAGCGGTAAAGGATGAAAAGGTACTATGAGGGTGGACAATGATTTAACAAATATATGAAAGCCTTCTGGGGAGACATGCTATCCATGCAATGCAGAGCTGCCTACCATCTCCTCCCAGGGTGATGTATATTGTGCTCCCTTTGAATGACACTGAAGCTAAACCATTTGTTGAAAGCAGTAGTCTTTTGTTTATATTGTGGCATCATTCTTGTTAATGGTAGAATGCTGCTCAAGGCTAGGCTCATACCAGGCTCATAGACATATTCCAAGAGCTCCATCATGTCTCTCTTCTTATAGTCCAAGAAAGTTAAGTCTCACATCATTTATACCCACATGTACTATGACTGTGTCATATATAAACTTGTGGTGTGTCATATATAAACTTGTGGTGCATGAACTTGAAAGCTTGCATAATGTGGGGAATCTTGGCATCTAATCACAACTGTATTGACATGTCTTACAATCGATTCATCTATAACTATGAAATTGGACTAATTAAGGTTTGCTTTATGGGCTTTTGAACTGAGTAACTGTGACTCTTAGATGTGTGTTTCATAGTGGCTGGTACCAGTGTTTTGTCTTTGTGAGGTTGCTGTGAATACTTGTTTCTTAGTATACTTTTGAGAGACATTTGTTACTTAACAAAGGTTAATTTTAAGAGCCTCAGCAGTGAAGGTCTATATCTTTGGTCTGATCAGTATGCACTGAAGTTTAGTGTGATGCTATGCAATACTGACAACTCACATGTTATTTGTTGTGGCTTTGTGTGAAAGCTTTACCTCCAATAAAAGTGTATACTACATCTCTCTCACACTGTGTCTGCTCGTTTAAGTAATAGTTGGTTGTCAGTAAACATAAGACAAAAGGTACATTGTCTTAGGATACTGATTTCAGCCAAACTGAGTGACTACAGAGAGTGTAGAAAAGTGCTTATCCATGTTTCCAAGTGCTTGCTAATGTGGTCTGTAGAGGGGTTATGCAAATGAGGTTTGGAGAAAATGTACTGGTTGTGTTATCTCTCTAAAACAAACAAATAATCCATGTCTACATATGGAGAGGAATGTGCAACTGCATGTAAACCTATCTGTCTTATAACAAGCAATGTAAGACTACACACATAGAAAAATGCATGACTTTGGTTAAATCAGACCCTCTTTGCACTACAACTATTTGAAGTAGAATAAGAATTGAGGGAGTAGGTTGTATAGAGAGAGCTAATGCTCTAAATGTCTGCATGTGTACAGTACACTGTGCCATGCTGCTGAGTGATGGGCAGCTTTATGATAAACTGCTTTATTTATAACACAGAAAATAATCAACAAAGAGCTCAAGAGAACACACCAAGCAAAAACAAAACACTTGAATTTAACCCTAGTAAAATGTGTTGCCCATAACTAGCCTGGGAACCATTTTCTGGTACCAGAAGGAAGCAGCAAACTAATTTCAGCAAAATATCACTAATTTAGCCAAAAACTAGGTTAGCTATGATGATAAATAGTAGTGATTTGACTACTGACTACCACCTTGGCACTATTACTAATGCTATTCTCATGGCAGCTACACTCAGTTAGATATCAATGTCCCTTTGTTGCTTTTCTTACCAGAAGCGAAAAATAGCACTGATCCCAATCTGGTAGTTATATATAATAATTCCAGGGAAAGGGAAAATTCCCATACCAGGGGATTGTTTATCTGGCACATGTGTTGATCAGCTGCCTAACCTCTGCAGTCAACTAGACAGCTGCCAGCTTTACCCACTGTCATATTTTCAGGCACAGCTATATATATATATATATATATATATATATATATATATATATATATATATATATATATATATATATATATATATATATATATAGATAGATAGATAGATATATGGGTCTACTTCAAAAGATCGAAGATTCAGAACTTCAAAGACCATATGGTCGACCATATGATCAATGTTTTGAAATTTCAAATGTTCTGAATGGAGATAACCCTATAGAGCAGAATGGGAAATTTACTGTTTACCTTGCTGTAGTGTGATCTAGGAGTTGGTATCTTTAATTAGCAAGAGGTATGGGGAGGTGCAGGGGGACTTTCTCTCTTGCAAAAATGTGAAAGAAAACTTTTTGTTTTTATTTTTTAATGTATTTGTTGTTTGATGTTTCAAAATTTCGATCATATAGTCATTGACCATATGATGTCTGAAGTTCTGAAACTTCGATCATCAGAAGTAGATCTAAAGATAGATAGATATGCAAGTCTCCTATATATATATATATATATATATATATATATATATATATATATATAAAAACATATATATGTGAGACTTGAATTTGATTGAAACTATGCTTGTTCAACATCTATTAGTTAACAAAATTTGGTTGAGCATACAAATGGTCATCAGGTGTGGAACAACACCTCATTTCCAAGACTAGGAAATATGCTCATTCCCCAAAATTGTGAGAGTTAGTATATATAAGTAACAGGGATGCTTGTCCACTGTAAAAAAAAAAAAACAATATTTTTTTTTGTTTTAATTTCGCATGTGCCAAAGTTATTGCTTGGTGCATGCCTATTAGCATGTCAGCATTTGCATTGTCAGTGTTTTATTGTTAACATTTTTATATATATTTACATACATGCAGAGAGAAAGCATATAGATATATAGATATGCGTATAACTTGTTTATTTTGCTGCTGGTACATTACAGCATTCTTTGTCATCTTTTGAGTTGGAGTTTAAATTTATTAAGTTTTACCTATACCAAACTCGGTATTAGGAGCAGATAGTGACCCCTTATTCTTCATTATCCTCCTAGATGATACTGCATTCCATGCCAGACATGCAGAGTAGGTTTCTGAAAAATATGTAAAGAAACACGGAGAAGACAAATTGAAGCTCTGTCATCAAGACTAAATGGTCCAATTAATGATAACTCTGTGAGTAGCAATTTATTTGTAGTAGATGTGGAGTTCCTGTTCAAAGTACTGCACAATAACTGTTTTAAATTTAAGAACAGCTTTTGGGACAAATAATGTTTTAAGAATTCTGTAGTAGACAAACATGTCCCTACAGGCTTCGGAATCTCAAAATTCACTAAATGATTCAAAAGGCAAATAGTATCTTTAGTAAAATGAGAAATGTATGTAATTAACTGGTTTGAATGTATTGTGGCTATTAAAAAGCATAATGAAATGCAAATAACTGTGATTCAGGAAGAAACTGAAACATTTGCTACCAAAATCACAAGTGTATCTAACATTAGTGATTACATTGTTAAAGTCGATAAAATATTTTCAGACAGTAAATGTTATGAAATTAAATTAAATTCAAGGAGTGTGAGAAAGGAGAGTATCCCACCCCCACATGATGACAGTGATACTTTTTTTTTTTAATGTAAACAGAATATGTTAAGAGTTTCTAACTCCAAGATGGTCATTCCAATTGTCATCAATGCCAGCAATTGGTATTCACACAAGTTTGAGTTAGATATTCAGCCATTCAAAGAAGGGGCAAAATGTAAAACTGAGACACATTGGTGATCAAAATAATTCTGTAAGACAGGCATGTGAAAGACAGTGATAAGTAGAAGGTACAACAATACATAATATTTCATGCCAGGTGCCAGGAAGAAGAAAGCACAGTGCAATTACAACTTGAGATTGAAAATGCACTGCAAAAAGAAGGTTGTCAATAACCACTGAACTAGACTTGCAGGAATTAACTTGTGAAAGCATTGAATTGATTATGGTAGAAAATGTTTCTAGAAAAAAACTAACAATGAAATTAATATTTTACAGAAAGGTTTTACATGTGTGCCGAGTAGAAGGAAAATGATTGTTAAAATTATTTCATCTTTAAAATATTACTAGATGGTTACATTTAGGCAATGTTTATAATCCTCTCTTGCACTGAAGGACAGAAATATTGCAAACAGTATGTCAAATATAAATAAGACTTTTGCTGTTGAAGGTACAACCACAGAACTAATACATTTATTTGGAAGCTTATGAAATGAAAATATGGGAATGAATTGTATACCCAGAAGATTTAGGAAAGTTGCAATGGTGGGTTTCTAATACTTGCTACTACAGCATATGTAACTAATAGGAATGAAATGTTAGATATGGATGCATGTTTTGATTGATTAAATAAGCTAAAATCTATCAAAGTTTATAATGTTATTGATGAAATGTTATATGACTTGATAATGATCAAAGTTACAGCAGAAGAAATCTATCAGTTTTGCATAGTCAGTAAAGCAGTCTTTCAGAAAATATTTGGCATTCCAAATTATCTGTAGGTACAAATAAGCCACTGCTTTCATCTATATTACACAATGACTGGCCATTGGCATTAAAAATGAGCATACTAGTTGGTCAGCCCAACCAGCATGCCCATTGTCACTCAAGCATGTACCAATGAAAGCAAGCAGGTCGCTCGGACTCTCTTCTCTTTATATATACTCTAACCCTTTTAGTTTTCTTAACCAGAAAAACGAAAAAAAAAATGAAATCTGGACAGTCCGGAGGTGTGAAAGAGACAGTATGGAGAAAATACTAGGAAAATAATGTACTTTATTCAAAACTAAACAAACCTACCTGATATTCCTTGAATTTTCTCCATACTGTCTCAATCATACCTCTAAAGTATCTGAATTTGAATTTCAACCTTTATTACAAAAACAAAAAAAAAGGGGCAACAGACATCTTCCTTTCTCTGTTTCTTTCTTTCCAAAGCACTGATGTACTGTTTAAGCTTGAGAATGAAAGTCCCATATGCATGCACAGTACATCAAGAAAGCCCTAGGATATATAAACAAAGCAGAAGAATACCATGCCTTGTGGGCTTCACCCTCATGACCAAACCACACCAACTGTAGGTAATTCCAGCATTAGCCACACCCACCCATGGGTTATTGCTATCATATATTACAGCTAAGTGTTTGAAAACAGAACCCTGGGCAAAGGTGACAGAAAAAATGTTGCATGCATTGTTAATCAAAGTACCTTCTTATGTAAAGGACACATTTGATTTCATTGGTAAATTGACGCTGTGTAATATGACGGAAAAATGGTTCTTAGTAACTTAACAATGTGAAATCATTGTATACTGTCATTCCACAACCTGATGACATTTTAATGTAATGCAGTCAAATACATTGAGAACATGTAAGGTAGTTGGCTAGAGATGCATTGAAGTTAGTGGAAGATCTGCTACTTTTGATATCAGAAACTGATTGCTATCTACTTGGGAAGGTTTACTATCAAATGACGGAAATGCATTCCTACAAGTGATCATAACACTCACCTAAAATGTCAAAATTTTAAATATTTTTCCTTCCAAATGTTGAACATGGTAAAACTGTTTTTTGACATTCAATATTCCCGGGAGATGAGCATGAAAACCCATTTACCATTCGAGACATGGAACAGGAAGACCATTTTGCCATTGCAAATTCAGCAAAAAATAAATAGACATTACAAAACTTTGAAACTATATGTTCGATCTAGAAAGTCAAACAAATGCATTTCTGTCATTTGATAATAAACTACTTGGGAATATCTTTAAAATAACTGCAGAGGATGCTATGAGGGTAATTATGGCCCCAGCCATTCTTAAGTTATTGACAGCAGATTGGAAAGATTAATTAATTTTTGATTTCTGTTTTATGAAGAGCATACTATATTATCAGCATTTTGTTGGCAATGTATTTATGATATGCCAGAGAAATGAGATGTTAATGAATTTATAGCATAAGTTAATAATACTATAGAATATTTCTCTTTTAAATTGAATAGTTCATGAAAGGAATACAGTTCTTAGATGTGGAGTTTCTTTTAAAGGTAATGATAGATATTAGTTGGAAACAAGTATTTTTAGGAAAATCTATTTTGCACTGTAGTAGTGGTCGCTCAAAACATATGAAATTATGCAGAGCAAAGACATTCTAAATTTAGACCTGCAAGTAATGAAGAAGTTAGCATAAAAGCAACATACTATTGAATATTACAGACAGCAACCTGAAAATGAGTATTTAATTTTGTTTTGATGCTGGCAAAATTAAGAATAACATAAACAGTAGATGGAAATTATTGACATGAAGTCAAATTTTGTAGAAGTTGTAGGAACATTCTCAACATTTTTAGAGAAGATGAGACTATATTTAGGACCTGTTAAAAAAGGGAGATGTACAGATGGACATCACCAAGATGTGAAGGTATTTATGCCTGTGTCATCTGTCGATCAAATAAATACATGGCAAAACAGTGCTCATTTTGCTAACTCCACTACAGGATATATTTATGTAGCTATTGTTTTATGTGTGTGTGTATATATATATATATATATATATATATATATATATATATATATATATATATATATGTGTGTGTGTGTGTGTGTGTGTGTGTGAGTGTGTGTGAATTTCAGGTGTTGTCACATATGCAGCCAGTTCTGATGCCTGTTCACCATCTTATATAGAAAAGTCACAAAAACTACCCGACCACAGTAATTCTATAAGAAGTAAAAGGCAATATAATGCTCTATATAGGCATATGTAGTCTGCATATAATGTTTTTAGTTTTTGTTTTTGAACATGGCATTTTGAATGAAAGAAATGATGATTTATAACTAAAAATGTATGTAAAGGAAGATTTTGGCAAATAAATTTAGCTGCTGATACTGAACCAGAAAAGAGTTAAATTATAACTACTGGTAGGCTGGCATCCTTCAATCCCAAAGGATCTTGGGTTTGCACCCCACTGGACTGAATCAAGCAGTATGTTCTGTGGCTGTGCAATTCAGTGCAGGAGTGGCAGTCCTTTTTGCATTCTGAATAACACTAGACAGAGTCAGTCTGGTATTATGGGCATGGATCTTCCTGAGGGCTCTTTTATCCTCTGCTCTCCTTGCCAAGGTGTTTTTATACATAGTGAGAGCTTCCCTCAATTACTATTATCAGACATATTTGTCTGAGGTAAGAGAATGCAAGGTGTTCTCACTGATGGAGAAAGTGTTGAGGCCATATTTGCACATGTGCTTGTGGTACAATTTGGGTCACACTTTTAGCCTTTTTCCAGACTACAGCTCTTCAAAAAGGAGGTATTTCAGCATTTAGCCATCTATCGTGGGATTTGACCCAACCAGTGCATATGCATCTGTTTCAGGAGGGTGATCATGGAGGTGGTGCCGCCCATCCTTTCAAGCACTGCACTGTTGAGGATCTTGTCCTGCCATGAGATACCAAGTATGTGTTTAAGGCAGCACATCTGGAATACACTGAGCATCTGCTCCTGTTTTGAGTGCAGAGTCCATATTTCAGTGGCATACAGTAATGTGCTCAAAACACAGGCTGTGTAAACCCGCACCTTGGTGTGAACAGTGAGCTTATTATTAGCCCGTACAAACACAGGCTGTGTAAACCCGCACCTTGGTGTGAACAGTGAGCTTATTATTAGCCCGTACAAACACAGGCTGTGTAAACCCGCACCTTGGTGTGAACAGTGAGCTTATTATTAGCCCGTACAAACACAGGCTGTGTAAACCCGCACCTTGGTGTGAACAGTGAGCTTATTATTAGCCCGTACAAACACAGGCTGTGTATACCCGCACCTTGGTGTGAACAGTGAGCTTATTATTAGCCCATACAAACACAGGCTGTGTATACCTGCACCTTGGTGTGCACAGTGAGCTTATTATTAGCCCGTACAAACACAGGCTGTGTAAACCCGCACCTTGGTGTGAACAGTGAGCTTATTATTAGCCCGTACAAACACAGGCTGTGTAAACCCGCACCTTGGTGTGAACAGTGAGCTTATTATTAGCCTGTACAAACACAGGCTGTGTATACCTGCCCCTTGGTGTGAACAGTGAGCTTATTATTAGCCCATGCTCTCTTTGTCACCCTGTAAAGCACTGTGGCTGTATTTCCAATGTGTTTGTTGATCTTGCTATCAAGCAACAAGTTGTCCAAGATTGTAGAGCATAGGTACACAAACTCATGGATGACCTCCATCGCATGGATGGTTGGCATGCTAGATGGCTCATTACCTGCATTTTGGGCAATTACCTGGATCTTCTTTTGACTGATTGTAAGGCAAAATTCCATACATGCATCCACAAAGTGAGTCATGAGTGACTGAAGTTCCTGCTGAGTGTGAGCCAAAATAGCTGCATCCAAAGCACACAGGAGCTCCCTTAGATGTGTGCTAGGCACCATGGTCTTTGATCTAAGCCTGAACAGTTTGGAGAGGTTGCTGTTCATTCTGGTTAAGAGAAATATACTCTCTATAGCAGTTCCCAAAGCAAATTTCAACAGAAATGAAAAAAAGATACCAAACAATATTGGAGCCATTGCACACTTCTGCTTCTCTCCATTTTGAAAGTTTTGGATGTGCTACATCCAAAAATACATATATATGATAGTCCCCTTATTGCCTTCTTTGAAGGCCTGGATAAGACTAAATAGTAGCGGAGTATAGCCAATCTTTGCCAGAATTGTAAAGTGATCTTTCCTACTGATGAAGTTGAATGGTTTGGACAGATCAGTGAAGACAATATACATGGGTTTGTTCTGCTCAATGCACATTTCTTGTAGTTGCCTAACAGAGAAAATCATGTCTGTGGCAGACAATACAATTCTGCACCCACAATGAGACTTGGAGTAAACTCGCTCTGAAAGTATTAAGAAGACTCTTCAGGATAACATGTGCACACAGCTTCCCCATGGTACTGAAAAGGGAGATGCTGTGATAGTTGTTGCAGTCACATTTGTCACCCTTGTTCTTACAGATAGTAACTATGCTAGCATCCATCATATCTTATGGTATACTGCCTTCTGTCCAACAGTGGCAACTTATTGAATGCAGCTCTGAAATTAGGCTACTGTTGGCACATTTAAAGATGTATGTGGGAATCCCATCTTTCCCTAGAGTTTATCCTGAAGAGAGTGCTTTTCGTGTGTCATTGAGTTCCTACAAAGTGGGCTCAGCATCAAGTTCACTCATAGTTGGCAGAGACTTGATGACATTCATGGCTGTCTCTGCAACAATGTTCTCTCTGGTGTTGAGCTGTGAGTAGTGTTCCAACCAGCATTCCATCTGTTTAGTTCCTTTCAAGACCTCACCTGTGGCCTACTTAAGTGGGTTAGTCTTCCTTTGTGATGGACTGATGGCTTACTTGAGCTCATCATACATTCCTCACATGTTACTAATGTCTGTGGCTTGCTGAATCTTGAGTCATTAGCATACCACCAGGTTACCTGATGCACTTGAGTCCAAGCACACCAGATCACCAGCAACGTCTCCTTATTTTGAGAGGACATGTATGCAACCAGTGTCTGTATATTCTTCTCAATCAGGGGTGTCAGCACTTCAGTGTGTTGTTTAATCCAATCAGTACACTTGACTGTCTTCTTCCCATAGATAGATATGCAGTGTTATAGACAGCATCCCATAGTTTTTCCCATTTCATGTTGATGTCAGTGGCATCCAGGTTGGGCACGGCCTCTTCAAGTGCTTGGAAAAACTCACATACTTTTTTTTTTTAAACAAGAAACATCTTTATTAAATTCTTATGTATGACATAGGCCATGTTACATTTATATAAATGACAATAAACCACAATCTCAGTTGCAAACATTATACATTCCAAACTGTGCAACAGAACTGTAGCTGGAAACATTATACATCACTTTTAACATATCCAGTCATTGTTAATCAACCATTACATGGCTCATTCAAATCCTGCCGTCTTTTAAACCTCGTTCCTCCTCTGCATGTATTGATCCCACAGTTCCCATTTTTCCTATGTAATCTGCTCTTTTCTAAAGATTCTTGTAAAGTTGGTGGCAGCCATCATAATTAAACTCAGCAAGGCCTTACTATGTCTAGCCAATTCTGAGTTTGTATCATAGCTGAAAAAAATAATTTCCCTAGTCACTCCAACTTGCTCACCCAGCATCTCCGACAGAGCAGTCTGCAGGAAATCTTTAAAGTCTACCTACTCATTACACTCCCAGAAAATATGTTCCCAGTTACTTCTTTCTGCCCCATCACATGTCTAACATTTGCTGTTTTCCTGAGGAAAAAATGTTTAAAGTTTGCTTGGGGTATAAACATACCTATGTAAGCACTTCCAGGCAAAGATCTGAAATCTTCTAGATTTTGTTGCATATTTGTGAGAAAATACATATATCCTCTGTTGTTTCTCTGTGAATGGCTTATCTAATCTCTCTTCCCAGTCCTTCCTTACCTCCTCTGATTGATTCTTATAGTTATCATGCAATATGTTATATGCTGTACTAATTACTCCTTTCTTAATGGCAACTTCTGTTCTAGATTCTACTAAAAACTCTCCCAGTGCGGTTCTTTAATTTAGGACCCCCCCCCCCATTTATTTCTCTTTGCCTATACTCTGATATCAATCCTTGATATGGAAGGTAATCTTTAGCCTGCAGTCCAAATAAGTTCTTGGCATCTTCCCATTCTATTACTTTTCCCTCTCTAGTTATTTGCTCCCAATACCTTGGTTCCTTTGCCAGTTTTCTCCAATACATTCCCATACCATCTTGCCTTTTGTCTGTATCCCTAACTGCAGTAATCCCTATTGGTAAAATCTCCTTTCTCCATTCCTGTATTGGCTTAGTTCTTAGAATACCTTCTGCTACTTTATGAATATAATATAATATGATTATTGTTGTTCTCCTTAAAAGTCTGCATCAAAAATCCAGTCCCTCCATGTTACATGAGCTTCCCCCCATTTTATCATCATCTCTTTCCACTTTGAATGATAGTTTTCTGCTTGTGCTATGTATAGGAGCTTTAACTGTATTGTTCTGAAATACCACTCCAACTCGGGTAATCCCAATCTGCTGTCTTCTATTGGAAAAATAAACATCCCATTTTACTCTTGCCATCTTCCCCTCCCAGTTAAAATCCTTCAGGTCTTTATTAATTGCTATCCACAACTTCTCTTCTGATTGATAAAAATATGGCTGACCTGTGTACAATACTAAAGAGACTAAAACATTTTAACTGCTTGTAACTTACTATCAGTATCCATATAACAGAGCTTCCATTTTCTCAGTTTTTGCATTATCTTTTGTTTAGTCTCTTCCCACATATCCATAGCTGCCACACGAGTATCATTTTAATCCATACTCAAAAATACTTAATTTTACCATGTCCCCATAAATATGGATATTGCTGAACCAGTTTGTATGTGGGCACACAATTTACCGCTTTTGCTTTTGTTTTCGCTTCATTAATTTTGTATCCCAAAAAGGTATGAAACTGTCTCAATATGTTCCACAAGACTGTAATGTCTTTTTTCTGGCTTTGTCAGCTATAAAATAACATCATCTGCAAATAGAGCCAGCTTTTCTTGACTTCCATACCAGTTATATCCTTGGATTTCTAAGTCTCTTATTTTCTTTGCCAATGGTTCTAAATGTAATGCAAATAACAAAGGGGAGAGAGGACACATCTGCCTGGTTCCTCTGCTCAAACAGAGATTATTAGAGAGGACCCAACCTACTTTAATTTTTGCCTCAAATGTTTCATAAATCATCCTAATCAACCTTATAATTTTATGAGGAAATGCAAATGCTTCCATTGCTCTTCTCATAAAATCCCAGCTTAGTCTATCAAATGCTTTCTCTGCATCAAGACCCACCAGCAGCAGTGGTATTTTCTTACATTTCACATGCCTCTGTATCATCTGTGTTCTGTTTATGTTGTCAAATGTTTGTCTCCCCTTCGCAAAACCACATTGATCCATATCGATATCAGTTTTGGCATTAGTTCTGCCATTCTTTTAGCCATTATAGACATACACACTTTATAATCATGATTTAGTATTCAAATGGGCCTGTATGAAGCTGGATCTGATGGATCCTTACCCTCTTTGAACAGCCACTAGTCATGCCTGTGTCAAGGCGTTGCCTCCCTTTTTTTTTAGAGTTTAAGAACCTTTGCTGCTTGATGTTCATCTTACTACACATGAGCAAGTGGTTGGTATCGTGGTCTGTGCTGCGGTAACTAAGTGTTGCCCTGACACTACCATTTTCATTCATCTTTCCTATTCTGAACTGCCCCAGACATGATAGCCAGCTGTGATGGTCACTGCCAACTCTGGCATTAAAGTTACCAAGAGTGAATGAGAAGGGACCTCACTGATGACAACACTTAATTCATCATAGAACCTGATCTAAATTTACTGGGCAGAAGGTAATGTAGACATGTAATGCTGAAGCTGTTGACTTTGGCCACTGGTATTTATATGTAAATTTTCAGTATTGTCTCATTTCCCACATTTGGTGGTATGACTGAGACAATGAGGTTGGTTCTGATTGCAAAACCAACACTATGTTCTCTGATCTCGTCTGCTAGTTTCCCGTAAAAAGTAAGTCCTTTTCCCACAGACACCCAAAGAATGACAGACTTGTTTCCTGGAAGGCTCCAATGTCCATCTGTAATCTGCTCTGCTCTTTGTTAATGACAGCTGTCTTCTGAGCATCACTAATGTTCTGCAGATCTTCCATAAGGCCTGCAGTCATCATTCATATGTTTCATGTGCCCAGCCTAAAGATTGGTTTATTTTGTTGTTGTTTTTTTTGTTGTTGTTGTTGTTCATTTGTATGGTTAATAACCCACCTGTTGGGGGTTCCCTAGCTGTGCACGCTCAGTTGAGCAAGTTAACTGTTGGAAGGCAGCACCTATTTGGCTGGGGGCTACCAAATTAAGATAGCTGGTAGCTGCCCGATGAGAACAAAGGATCTCTCCCACTGTTGGAGACAGCTCCTGGCACCTCAATTTTTTCCAGTTGAGTACATTCTCTTATTACCAGAAACTGCTGCTTCCTTTGTTGTATCATGGCTCACAAAGTGATATTGGAGTGTCCTCTCCAGGGTGCAAGCCTGGGCAAATAATTTTGAGGCAACAGCTGATGCCTGCAGCAGGGCCATAGTCTATATGCCACTATTGTAATCCAAGGGGAAAGGCATGGCCAGTACAACTTGGCATCAGTGCCATCACAGGAGCTGCCAGAATAAGGTTGAGAGCAACCATAAACATACTTAGGGGCTCCATTTCCAGATTTTTCCTCATGATTTACTCCCAAAACCTTCACTAGGACTAGGTATAAGTTCATAGGTTCATAGGTGTGTACTAGGCCAACAGCCATGGAGCCTTTACAAGCCTAGCCCATAGAAGTGCCCTGGCATCATGCTACCATTAATTCCTGGTTCCTCTATCAAATAGAACTACTGGAGTGATCCCTGGTGTGAACTTTCTATTCCCATCCGCTTATCGAGATTTCTCTTGAAAAGGGCAACTGAGGTGCTCTGTTTTGACATTTATGGGAAGTCTATTCCAGAGCATGGGCAGTCTCTGGGTTATGAACCTGTCCCTCCAGCATGTTCTGTTGATTGTGGTAATGAGGTTGAGGTCTCTGGAGTCTGTGGTGCGGAGGGATTGAGATTTCTTTAGGTGCAACATTTCTAACTGGGCTGGTTCAGACATGGCTTTGTAAGTCAAGCAGAGATTGCCTTTTAATAAATGATATGAGACAGAGACAAGCTGGAGTTTTTTGAGTCTGTCCATGTAGGGCATGTGTTTAAGGCAAAGGATTCTCTTTGTGAGGTAATTATGTGGCATTTTCAGCTGTTTCAGTTGTTTAGTGAGGTAAATGCCAAATGGGGCATTATACTCAATGATTGGTCTAATGGGGAAGACTAGAGAAAGATGCAAAACCCTTGGTAATGAGATATGCCACATAGAAGGACTTTCTGACCACAGTGGCAATGTGGTGATTGAAGGAGAGGTTGCTGTCAAACTGTGTCCCCAGATCTCTTATAACACCTTCAGTGTTCAGTGAGCTACCATCAATGTGGTAAATAGTGGAAACTGAGTTTTTCCCAAAGGGAATAACAACACATTTTTTGGCATTAAGCTTAAGGCCATTGTTCTGATACCAGTCATTGGTATCAGTGAGGACTTTCTGTAGGATGTCAACATCACTTGGGGAGTTAATAATGGCTCCCAGCTTGCAATCGTCAGGGAACTTGGTCAGCCAGAGTCCCTCTGTGTTGGGCTGGACTTCTAAGAAGTAGATGCCAAAAAGGAGAGGACCTTGACCAATCCCTGTGGACCTCCAGTCGTAACTGGTCAGCAGTCTGACTTGGAGTCTGCTACTTTCACACTGTGGGTTTTATCTGTGAGTCAATTTGCAACCCACCTAGTGATATAGGGATTGATGCCTAGTTTGGTGACTTTATCAATAATTCCTGAGTGGGGAATGGTATCAAAGGTGTTGGCCAGATCGTGGTAGGCTGTATGAACTGCCTTGCCCTCATCCAGAGCTCTGGTGACTGACTCAAAGAAATCAACCAGGTTGAGCAGGCATGATCTACCCTTCACAAAACAAAATTGCATGGGTTCCAAAGTTTGGAGATTCTCTATATCCTTGTTAATTAGGTCCATGATGTGCTCCATAGCCTTACATATCAGACCCGTCAGGCTTAATGGGGCAATAATTCCCAGGGTCTGTAGTTGCTCCCCATTTATGGAGAGGGATGATTGTAGCAGTGCGCCATTCTGTAGGGACAAAGCCTGAGGTGAAGCTGTGATTGAACAGGGCACACAGGTGTGGTGCCAGTTCACTTTGTAGTTCATGTAGAACACAGCCAGGGATATTGTCATGTCCCATGGAAGCTGTATTCTTGGCTTGGAAAATGCAGATTTAACCTTTGCTGTAGTAATGCTGGGTGCCTGGCATTCTTCCGGTATTATGATTGGTCCTTTAGTGGGGGGAGAGGGGAAAAGTTGGCACTGAATCTGACAGCCAGTATGTTGGCAATATCTGTTGGGTCAGTATAGGAGGTACCATTGTGCAGTAGCTCAGAGCAAATCTGGGTATTGCTGTGGAGATTCTTGATACAACTGTGGAAGGCGTTGTGGTTGTTTTTAGTGTCAGATGCAATTCTATCTTCATAGCTAGCTTTAGAGGTTTTGATGAGAGATCTAAACTTTTTGTTGAGGCTAATAAGGGAGTTTTTTCAATCTTGGGACTTCACCTTTTTCTGCAACAGTTCCTTCCTTCTGTTGTAGAGTTTGTTAATAACAAGGGACCACCAGATTGGCTTCCTTTTTTTGGAGGAGAGCGTCTTGGTTCTGTTGGGTATGGCTAATTCCATGCATGTATGTACATGTTCATACAGTGCATTGGTGTATGATTCAGTGGTGATGCACCTATTTTCCATTTGCATGGGTGCCATGTAGTTAGGCACCTCTGCTTTTAGGAGCCTAACATCAGCTTTGGATAATTTTTCATGGTGGTTACCTTTGCTGGTGGTGCTTGGGGAGATGTGGATTTCCATGGTAATTAGTTTGTGGTCGGAACTAACTAAGGAGGAATTCATTATTGTTGTTGAGCAATGGTTGCCCATGTTAGTAATAACCCAGTCAATGATGCTGCTGCTCTATTGGGGCTAAGAATGAGCTGGTCCAGCACATTGGAATTAATGAATTCCAGGAAGTGTTGGGAAAATGTATTGGTGCATGAGTAGTTTTCCCAGTTGAAGGAGGGGTAGCTGAAGTCACCCAGTATGAGAGTGTTGTGTTGGACCCTAATAGTTTCCAGTGTGCTTAGAAATGTGGAGTGAGAGTCTTGGGATATGGCTGGGGCCTATAGCAGGCTACGACCTGAATCGCCTTCTTATCCACTGTTAGTTGTACCTGAAGTATCTCTGATGCGTTATGCTGGTCTACTAGCCTGGAGTTGTGCATGTTCTTTATGAATATGGAGACAGCACCGCTTTTGGAGCTTCAGTCTATGTTCTGAGGCCAAAAGGTGTGGAATGAGTTATGGCCCGGTAGTGCAGGGGTGCTTTCTGCTGCTTTAAACCAGGTCTCTGTTACAGGACAAATGTCAATGTACTCCATTTTGAGGAGTGCTTCGAGCAAGTGCATCTTGAGATTTAGACTTCTAGTGTTGAGCAGCATGACTCTCAGATTGCATTTATTTATAGCTGTTACAGTGGTAATCTGGTCTTTGGAACACCACCTAAAAAAAGGCACTATAGGGGTGGCAAGGGCCTTAGCCAGTATCCAGAAACCTAGGGGTCACAGAGGCAGGCCATCTCTGGCAAAGCATCAAGGTCTGTCACTCATGTCATCCCAAGCAGACAGATACTGGATCCCCTTAGAATGACACCAAAAACCTAACAAATTGTTGAAGTCAATCATTTTCTGCTGGTACTGTGGTATCATTCTGGGTGATGGTAGGATGCTGTTCAGGGCTAGAGTCATACCTGCCTGGGCCACATAATCCAATAGCTCCTCCATGTCTCTTTTCATGTAGTCCAGACAGATGCGTCTCAGGCCATTCACACCCAGATGGACAATGACAGAGTCATACTTGTACTTGTTGTGGAGTGACCTGAGGGCATGCTGGGAGGCAGTGGAGGTTTTAAATCAGAGTTTTACTTCTCTTAGCCAAGCTGCCTTCCCAGAGAGATTAGACACATTTATTTGAAGCAACTGGTTTTAACGCACCAAACACTTACCTTCAACCCTTCGCCTGTCAGTACAAATGGTTTTGCCAGGCTTAAAAACTAAGCCACACGAGAAGTCCAGGAACTGGACTTGGGTTGTCAGAGGATATTAGAGATGCATGCCTTAGGAGCATTTTATAGATATTGCGAGCCTATTCCCTCTACCACTCCTAGCTAAGGCAAGCTTTTAAACCTATAACTATTACACCATTGATAAAAGACAAGTAATTAAGATAAATTGAGGAGTGCATTTTAGTACACTTATTTGATTTTGGTCACTCACATTATTTTTAATCACAAATGAGAAAGATTAATTTAATTTATGAGTGTTTATTTCATTTCTGAAAGTGTGTTAAATAGTAGTCTGCTGTAGTCCGCTTTTTTGTGTTTATGATGAAAATGTAAACTGTGTTTAGTGAAACACATCTCAGCATTTCCTATTCTTGGATTGCTTGGGGGAGGAAACCGAGGCATGGGCTTGACCCCTTAAAGACCCATGGTAGTTCATGAAAGGGAGTTTTTCTGGATTTGTTTCACTAAAATATTTCCAAAATTTGTGGTCTGATAATGTGTTGTGTATGTATGTTTGGGGGGAGGGGTCAATCAAAAAGAATACAATGAAAAGAAAAAAATATATCTATATCTATATATAGGTTCATAGGTGCATAGGTTCATAGTTATGTACTAGGCTAATGGCCCTGGGGCCTTTACAAGCCTAGCTATAGGATTACCCTGGCATAGTGCCACCCGACCTTAGTTCCCTATAACACATCTGGAAGTAGGATATTTAGAAAAGGATAGGAACAAATTACATAGACAGAAATGGGAATTCTGGGAAGAGCATACGCAGAATAATGTTTTGGAGGAGGAATGAAGCTTAAGGTATTGCTGGAACGGAATGAGCTTTGTAACATTTGACTGACAATGACTGGAAAGATTATAAAGTGGTTTACATGCGTGCAACTAAACATATGTCAATCTGGATTGTTTTTATTTATATAAATATATGGCTGCCTATGTCAGGAGGGATAATTTAATAAAGATGTTTTTTTTGTTTAAAAACTATATGTGAAGAATATCTTCATGTCATAACAAATATCTTTAAAAAATCCATCTGTTTTTATATAAAACAAAGCAATATGTAGCAATACATACCCTGCCCCCCCAAAAAAAAAATCCATCCAGGAAAGCACCTTTACATAAGAACAAGCTATAATCCTTTTGTACCCAAACAAAATGAATATCACATTTTTCAGTGTATCTGGCACAGCACATTGAAAATGACCAAAACACTACCAAATTTCCTTATAGTCTTGTACTCTATTAACATGTATAAAACGTGTTAGTTCACCAAAAACAGTCATTTCTTTTCTGTCTTACATTTCATTCAGTGTTTAGCCAGTATTTCTGAATGGTTTGACCACCACATAAAATCTTTCAGAAAGACATATTTGTTCTAATTATATTCTTATTTAAGCACTTTCATATCAACCAGCTTCTGAGAAATCCTAGCTTTGTGTTAAAAACTACATTACCATACAGACATAATGCAGTGTACAGTCTGCCATTATCTAACTTTCTTCATAGCAAGTAAATGTCTTAATCCATCTGAAAATTGATTTACTTTTAAGAAATTTCTACCACTCTAACAGCAATTAATAGAATTTTTTCATGAAATGTCTAACAAATCTGTCCTGTCACATTTTTTAAAGAGTAGAATTAAAGATACATGGCTAAATCACACTGAAGTACACATTCTTGGTTTCCTGATGTAATATCCACCTCTTATGGGGTTAAGATGGTTCCCCAAATTCCTTAAACGATATATTTACTTATTTTTAATTGCTCTGGAAACAAAACATTTTTCATAGATATGAGACTTGCCCTAATACATACAACTTCAAAAGATGAGCCTTCATAAAATACAAGGAAAGACATGATATATTTCCAAATATTAAACCTTTCTGACATTTTACTGAAAATTGTTTCCCTTTGTTGTAACACAACTTCTTCCCCATAGAAATGCCCTGCCTATCTCTCCCTTTCTCTCTCTGTCTATATATATATATATATATATATATATATATATATATTAATTATCCTGGATATGTATTATACCCTGGTCTCAAAGAAAGAAAAGCAATTCTTACCATGCTCAAAATACTTCTCATTTATCCAGAAAATAATGGATGACACACATTTTGATACCAGTCTCTTCAAATATGGGACAGCATCCCCTGCAGTTGCTTTTGAACATTCTTCTGGACCATTAAGGAAACTAATTTGTAATTATAATCAAGCAAAATAATGGGTCTCCGATTATTTAAATTATTTGCACTCAAACTCTACCAAAGTGTTTTAAATTCTATTCTAACACTTTAGTGTGTCTCTTTTGTACCCTTTCTACCAACATTTACTAAATTAAGTCCTTACAATTCCCTGTAACCACATCCTCAATATCATCACCTTTCATTTTTGTTTTCATATCAAAAAGGGTGGTATTGGAATCCCCTCTGCAGATAACTGAATAAAATTAATACATTACTGTAGCCGGAACAATGTCCATGAATGTGCATGCATATTATTAATTTTCATTTCCTCTCTTTAAATTCAAAGTTGATCACTAGACATGTCACTAGAGGATATATATATATATATATATATATATATATATATATATATATATATATATATATATATGTTTTTATATATATATATATATATATATATATATATATATATATATATATATCTACAGAGAGAGAGAGAGAGGGAGAGAGCATATATGTATTTATTTATTTATTTCCATTTGTTTAACGGGAAAGTCTGACTGAATCTAAACAGATCGGTTTTCAGTGGAGGCCTGGGGAGAAAAAAAACTCCACAGTTACAAAGTGTTAAAAAACATAAACATCTAAAGAAGCATTAGTTTACACAAGTGTTATCAAACATGAACATGTAAAAAAAAGCATTACAAAAGTATTTTGACAAGCATGGACAGAAGTGTTTTAACAAACATGCCCATATAAATATTTTTATACAATTTAGTAATATTAATGAAGTTTCATTGGGGAAAAATCATGTATAGTGTAATCTGGAAATTCTCTGAGTTTTAAATAGGCAAAGGATGAGAATGGCAGTCTAACAGTAGGAGAATAAAGAAATAGAAAAGTAGGGTAAGGGAGGGAAGAAAGGAGAAAGAGATAAGGGGTTTAAGGGGAAGGAAGTTAAGGAAGAAAGAGAAAAAGGAAGTACAAGTAGAGATCAGTCAGGAGTAATACAGGGGCATAGTCATGTTAGCTTGTAGTGTTCCTTAAGGAGCTGTTTGAATTTGGATGTACTTTTGAATGTTTTGAGGTAAATTGTTCCAAATCTTGGCCACTTTATAGGAGAACAGGGAGTCACTATATATGTTGTTAGACCTACTGACCTTTATGAGAGTTTTGTCAGAAGACCTTAGAGACTTACTACTTGAGTATGGTTGGATAATATTGCTAATTGATGTAGAGTTTTCTGGGTGATGAAGTGTAGAGTGGATTAGTAGTAGTTGGTTGTAGGCTAGTTGGTTGGGAAGTTCAAGGCAATTAAGTTGAAGTGAAGTACAGTGATGGGTCCTGGTTGAGTGATTAGCTGCAAATCTGGCTGTTGTATGGTAGCAGGATTCCAGTTTGGCTAAGTCAGATTTTTTAGACTGGTAAGAATGGATGAGGCATAAAGAATACAATATAGTAGCTGGGTTCTATTGATGGCGCGACGGGTGGCTATGTTTCAAAACTTTAATGGCTAGAGCTCTGAAAAATGTGGCTTCCCCTAAAAACATATCGGGCCGGATTCATGATGGCTTGCATGGAGTCTAAGAGTAGAGTAAGGCTCCATGCAGCCATCATGTCCAACGAGCGATCGAGGAACAGCCTGTAGGGGCATGTAAGACAGCTCCTAAAATGACTTTTACATGGACAGGGTAGGGATATGCAAATTACCTCAATTGCAGGCGAAAGGCATGCATATGAGGTAGATTTGCGATTCAGGAAACTCGTACCTGTCCGAGTAAGAGCAGTGTTATTTGCAGAAATGTACTCAGTTGACAACTGAGTACCATTCTGCAAATAGCAAAACGGAGCCTTGACAGCTCCAAATAAAGGTTGCATCCAGTGCAGGAAGCATGCCAATGGCCAAATATACAGCCATTGGAAATATTTCCTGATGCAATATCAAAATAAAAATATTTTTCTTTTCACCGATTTCCGACGTTTAAGCGTAGTGCAGCCTCACACAAATGGGCTGCACTCCAAAACCCAGAATACTAAAAATTAAAACCCACAAATGTGGAATTTATAGAAATTGTTAATGTACAATGCAAGGGAATGGCAGGCTGAAGACAACATGGCCACCGAGTAACGCTTGCTAACGGGGGAAGCTCAGTCTAAGACATGTAACCAAACATTAGTAGGCAATCCTATGTAAATGAGTGTTAGGATAGTGAATCGCAAGTTTACATAGCAAATGAGGACAATCAGTGGAGTGTAAGAGTAGGATATGGGGAGTAACAGAGTAGAAGATAGGTGACATCACAAGGGGGGTATGTATGAAAGAAGTGAAGCTCATTGGAGCAGAGTGGCATGTGTCACCTGTCATTTATACATCATGGAAAGAGGTGTGTCAACAGATAGGCTAGGGAAAGGCAAGAAATGGAAGGTGTATGCCGTGGATAACACCAAAGTTTCTTGCTGAGCGGGTATGCGTGCGCATGCGCGTGTGCGCGCGTGTAAACCCGAGTAAGACAGTGTGCGCGCGTGTAAGCATGAGTGCGCGTGTTTAAGCCGGAGTAAGCATGCATAAGGATGTTTAAGGAATTGTAAGCGCGTTTGCGCAGGTGTGTGCACGTTTTAACCCGAATAAGCAAGTTTTAGTCCATGTAAGCATGCATGCATGCGTGTTAGCTGCTGTGCGTGTATTTGCACTTGTGTGCGCGGTGCTCCCCCCTGAGGAAACAGAAAGGAAAAAGGAAGCACAACAAATAGTAGGAAGCTACCAGGGAGTACTAGCAGATTTAGCAGGTGAAAGCAATCAGAATCAGGCAATTACACAGGCAGTACACTAGCCCAGCCCAGCCTAGCACTTAAAACTCTGCAAACAACAGTCCATTATGTTTCTCACAAGAGACACTGCAGTAAGCTAATAGAAGGAAAAACTGAAAAAGCTTTACTGAGACAAAGGAATGTTAGGGGCTGCCATTGCTGTTATAAGGCGACATATGCAACATGCTGAGGGTGGTGACAATGGAAATGCTGCAGGACAACCCACAGTGAGGAGACGGAGAAGAGTGTACAGGCCCAGGGTAACCTACCAGGGGCTACATGAGTTGGAGATAGTGGAGCGCTATAGAGTGGACAGAGACCTCCTGCAGCAAATTGTTGAGCTGTGCAGGCCATGCCTCACACACATAACCAACAGAGGGGAACCCATCCCAGTGGAAACCAAGGTATGTGTTGGCCTAAGAATACTAGCAACAGGTACCTTCCAGAGACCAACAGGTGATATGATGGGGATATCACAGGCATCAGCATCCAGGGTACTACACCAGTTTCTGGATGCCATGTCAGCACATGTCAGTGATCAAGTATATTTCCCCAATTCCCATGAGGTATTGGCCAGCGATATGCGTCTCTTCCTGCAAATAGTGGAATATCCTGAGGTAGTGGGTGCAATAGACTGCACACACATATGCATCAAAGCACCAGCCAGGGAGCGGGATAAGGTCTACTTCAACCGCAAGGGCTTCCCCTCCATCAACTGCCAGGTCATGTGCAATGCCCAGGGCATAATACTGAATGTGTGCGCAGGCTGCCCTGGAAGCTACCATGATTCCCATATCTGGCATCTGACACAGCTGTACCAGACATTTGCCAATGGGGACATCTCATATGGTCACCTAGTGGGGGATGCTGGCTATGCACTGGAGCTGTGGCTGATGACAACCATCAGAAATGCACACACACCTGAACAGGAATGCCATAATGAGGTACACCCACAAACACGTAATGTAATAGAGCATGTGTTTGGGCTGCTCAAGTCACAGTTCTGGTGCCTGGACACATCTGTTGGAGCCTTGCAGTACTCACCAACTACATGTACCCAAATTGTCATGGTATGTGCTATGCTACATAATATGATCCTGCAAAAACAGCTGCAGCAGGACCAGCATAGGCCTGGGCCAAACAGCCCCCCGCCATTGCTAAGGCCATCACAGGTAGAGCGTGACTCGGAGGAGGAACAACCTGAGACTGCCCCAGTAGGCAGAAGGAGGCGTGCCCAGTATGCTTTGGCCTTTGCAAAGAGGCAACGCATAGCACATACACTGGCTCAGTAGGAACTCTGAAAATTATACCTCTCTCTGACACACACATAAAGTAAAAGGGATGCCTAAGTTAACACTACCTGCTTCCAAACATGTGCAGGGAGTGTAGTATGTGCATCCGGCATAGGCAGCCCTGCAGCACCACCTAAGGCTGTGTTAAGCAATATAAAGCAGTGCTAAACAGCAATTACCACCATGTAGTATATGCAAACAAAATCATGCACACCAACTAGCACAATTGTGGTCAATGTTCAGTAATATTGGTGAACGTCCAGCAATGTTGGTGAATATTGAGTAATGTCGGACAAGCCTGGACTAAGTAGGACACAGCTGAACAAAAGCCAACAAGCTCATATTTGCTTATTAGGCCCTTAAGCAGTCTGGTCTGCTCAGTATGAAAATATAAAGCAGTGATGGGCCTCGAACCCAGGATACTGTGCACTATAACCAAAGTACTGAACCATTAAACCATGACAGTATTGCAATGGTCCACCTGTATGATGGAATGTTGATAAGTCTATGCAAAGTATTCCATGGAAACCCTGCAGGCACAGCATAATCCTTGTTGAGTTATGACACAAAGGTGAGTCCTGCAGTGAGAACAGAACCTGACTTCCAACACACACACAGTATAAATGTTAATATTGGTCATGTTCGCACACATCAAAAAATGTATTGGACCTCAGATAGCAGCATACTGAAGGGTCACACTGGGCATGCTCACACACTTGAATAAATGAGACAAATGTCAGGCAACAAAACATGGAATGGTGGAACTGGGCATGCTCACACACTTAGGCCATGTCTGAGTACAGCAGTGGGCCATGCATATCTGGCAGTTGCATGTGTTAACCCAGGAACCTGTCACTATACAGCACTCCACCCTGTGCACACAGTTATATGACAACAGACACATCTATAATATAGTGGAACCCTGTCTTAATCAAATATGTGCTGCAGATACCGAAGTTGTTCATGGAAACTGGTAAAGCAAAGATGATAAAGACCTGCAAACAGTATCAGCAATAAACATTGTGCATCTTGAACATTAGCATAGGTTCAGAGGTTGATACTAGGCTATCTGCCTTAGGGCATGTGCAAGCCTAGCCAGAGTGTGTTTGGCATTCACAACCCTGTCAGATTACTACACTGTGTGTGTGAATAGTAGGTCAAACAAGATAGCCCATGTACATTTATGCTAGTTTGCCTCTGTCTAGCAGGGACACAGAAGATATCCCAGGGGTAAATATACGATCACCCATACAGTCGACAAGATGTCTCCAGTAGGTGGACAGTGGGTGGCTCTGCCTATGTGAAACTAGGATTACATTCTGTAGTGAGTGGAACCTCTGGGATAAGAATCTGTCCCTCCATAATGTCCTATTAACATCTGTGCTGAGGTATACGCCCCAGGAGTGTGTAGCTCCAAGGGAGTTGGATATCCTGAGGTGGAGCATGTCCAGTAATTCTGGGTTGGGTATATCTGTAAACAACAGGCACACATCATATCTGAGTAAGTGGTAAGCGACAGAGTAGAGATGGAGTTACTGCATCTGAACTACGCAGGGCATCTGTGTGAGTCCCTAGATCTGCTTGGTGAGGGCCTTCCATGGCCAGTACAGTTGCTGCAGGTGTCAGGTAAGGTACACCCCAAATGTGGCATTGTAACCAAGCATGGATGTGATGAGTATAGGGGCACAATGACCTCACTCGATCTAGATGTGAAACCATATGGGATAAGGTGGCCCACACAGAAGGTGTGTCCAACCACTTTGGCAACGTGAATGTTAAAGGCGACAGTACGAACAAGTGATGTCCCCAAACCCCTAACAACCCCTACAGTATGTAATAGAGTACTACCTATGTGGTAATGTGTGGGCATGTTGTTATTTCCAAAGGGGATGACTATGCAACTAATGACATTTAGCTGTAGGCCATGGCTCAGGAACCAGTCATCCATCTCTGTGAGACCCTGATTGAGTATGCATGTGGCAGCTGGAGAGTTGATCATGGCACCCAATTTGCAGTCAAGTGCAAACATGTTCAGTCATATTCCTCCTGTGGTAGCCTGTACGTAAGACAAATATATACTGAACAAGAGAGGTCCCAGAACCAAGCCATGTGGGATGCCATGTGTAACTGGTGTATAGTCAGACATGGCACCTGCAATTCTGACCATGTGGGTGCTATCCCTCATCTAGGTATCAATCCATTGTGTGAGATATGTGTCCATATTGACGCTGGTGAGCCTATGCATAATGGCCCAATGGGTTATTGTGTTGAAGGGTTTTGCAAGGTTCAGGTAGGCAGTGTGGACAGCCGTCCCTATGTCGATGGATCTGTTAGCCATTTAAAGAATACAAACAGGTTCAAGAGGCAAGATCTACCCACAACAATGCTGAAATGCGTAGGACACAGTGTCTGTAGGTTCCCGATGTCTATGTAGCAACAACGTTGAACACAGCAAAGCAGCACAGCAAAACAACAGGAGTCAGCACAGGATCCAAAAGCAGCTTTATTTACTGTCTCTCACTCTAGCGCCTCGGCCACAGTAAGCCTTCAAGGAGTAAACTAACAATACTAAAGCACACTTTATATAGTCACAAAAATCATTCAATTATATCATTAAACAATTAATCAATAAAATTGATATGCACCTACAAGCTAAATAACATTCTTCCAATTACATTCTGTATTCAAGCCTCTAGGTACTAAAGTGTCATATTTTAAAATAAAAGTAGTTTCCTTCTTTAAAAGTAATCTACCCACAACTAATTCATCAGGTTCCATTTTAGCTACCTGTTGTAAAATGGTACCTTTTAAACTCTCACTACTGCCATTGTGAAATTCACAAAAATGTAAGGCTAAAGGGCTCTCCATTTTTTTATTTCTTATGTCCCTCAGATGTTCTAAAAGTCTAACCTTAAACATTCTTTTCGTTTGACCGATGTAAAATTTATTGCAACCACATTTGAGGGCATAGATTACCCTATTAGTTCTACAGTTATATGAGCCCTCTAAATCAAAATTTTTGTTATTAATTTTAAAAAAAGTTCTATGTATATATGAACAAGCTTGACATTTTCCACATGGAAAAGTACCCAAAATAGTTAACTGAATGGGTATTTTCACAATCAGTTTAGAAAACCTAGTTCGTACAACAAAATCTTTAATGCTCTTCCCTTTTGTATAAGAAAAAATTAATTTTTTTGTCTTTAAATTCTTTAATTCATCAAAGTTGTCTAAAAATTCCCAAAAATGTAATATATTTGATTTGATCATATTACTACAAATATTATACTTAGATACTATAAATAAATTATCTACACAATTAATAGTTTTATTAGATATAAAAATATCTCTACGTTTTTGTTTATTAAATCTATTAAGTCTAAGTTTAATAATTCTATCAATATCACTTTCAACTAACTTTTTATCATAATTTCTTCTCAAAAACATCTTTTTAGTTTCATGAACCTCTTTAAAAAATATCTCATCAGTGTTACATAAACGTGAAATTCTTAAGAATTCTCCATATGGTAAAGCATTGATAACATGAAAGGGATGGCAACTATCAGCTTTCAAAAAATCATTTGGCTCTCCAAATTTTCTATGTAAGCTAGTTAAGATGGGTTGACCATCAATACCCTGTACATTCACATCTAAAAAGTTAACTGTGTTTCCACACTGTAAATCATCAAAACAAATGTTAAATCTATTTCGTTGAATGTCTTGGACAAAATTTTGTACATAATTCTTACCTCCTTCACATAAAAATATTAAGTCATCAATAAATCTAAAATACAATTTAACATATTTTATACAAATTCATTATTATAGATACATTCCCTTTCTACAAGACCCATGAAAATATTTGCATACATAGGTGCAAAGGGAGCACCCATTGCTGTTCCCTGCGTCTGTTGAAAAATCAAATTGTCAAAACAAAAGTAGTTGTTTTCTAAACAAAATTGTGTCAAATCAAGCACATAGTGAGTTAATGGCTTATCTCCCATAATCTTATACAACGCTTCTAGGCCGTATTTATGTTGAATGTTTGTGTAAAGACTCTTAACATCTAACGTGACCCAAAACATATTTTTATTCCACGTAATTGACTTTATTTTGTCCAAAAAGTCAAAAGAGTCTTTAATATAAGAAGGAAGACAAACTGCTTCCTTTAGCAACACTTTATAGGTTCATAGGTTTAGGTTCATAGGTTCATAGGTTTATACTAGGCTATCTGCCCTAAGGCATTTATAAGCCTAGCCCAAATTATTGTGGCTTACGCCACCCCTTATATGAAAAAATACTGTGCCCATTAGTTTGTTGTGCCTCTGTCCAGCAGTGACCCAGAGATGATTCCCGGGGTAAACCTACGATCTCCCATCCACAGGTCTAGATTTCTCTTGAACAGAGTCAGCGAGGTGCTCTGCCTCACATGGACCGGGATTTTATTCCACAGCATAGGGAGTCTCTGAGTGATAAATCTATCCCTCCAGCACGTCCTATTTATATCCGTGCTAAGGTTTAAGTCGCTTGCTCTAGTGGTTTTGGTGGATTTGGATTTTTTGAGGTGGAGCATGTCCATTAATTCCGGGTTGGACATGGCCTTGTATGTCAGGCACATGTCACCTCTGAGCAGACGGTATGCGACTGAATAGAGCTGGAGTTTCTTCAATCTGGCAGCATATGACAGATTTTGGAGTCCCTTTATCCTTTTGGTGAGGAACTTTTGGGGTCTCTCCAATTGCTGCAGATGTCGGGTGAGATACATCCCGAATGGGGCATTGTACTCGATCATTGGTCTGATAAGTGAAGAGTACAGGGGAACAATGACCTCACTAGATCTGGATGTGAATCCCTTCATGATCAGGTGGGCAATGTAGAAGGTCTTTCTAACCACTTTAGCAATGTGAGTGTCAAAAGAAAGGCCACTGTCAACCTGGGTCCCCAGGTCCCTGATAACCTCTTCTGTGCTTAGTGGATTGCCACCTATATGGTAGCTTGGGGTTACCTTGTTTTTCCCGAAGGGTATGACTATACATTTTTGGCGTTTAACTTCAGGCCATGGCTCTGGCACCAGCTATCTGTTTCCGTGAGTCCCTTCTGAAGGATATCAGTGTCCGATGCACTTTCCACTATGGCGCCCAGTTTGCAGTCATCTGCAAACTTTGTCAGCCAAAGTCCTCCCATGTTGGCCTGTACTTCTGAGAAGTAGATGCCAAACAATAGGGGCCAAGGACCGAGCCCTGTGGGACACCACTTGTGACCGGCTTGGAGTCTGACACAGCGCCAGCAACTCTAACCCTGTGGGTTCTGTCCTTAAGCCAGTTTGCAACCCATCTTGTGACATATGGGTTTACATTTAAGCTGGTAAGTTTTTCTACAATACCCGAGTGGGGTATTGTGTCGAAAGCCTTTGCAAGGTCAAGGTAGGCTGTATGGACTGCCTTTCCTCATCAATGGCCTTGGTGACTATTTCAAGAAGTCGACCAAGTTCAAAAGGCATGATCTTCCCTTGACAAAGCCAAACTGGGTCGGGTCCAATGTCTGCAAGTCCCCTATATCTTTGTTTATGAGCTCCATTATGATCCTCTCCATAGCTTTGCAGACTAGACTTGTTAAGCTTATGGGGTAATTACCAGGGTCCGTGAGGCCACCTTTGTGGAGTGGGACCACAGTTGCCGTCACGCCACTCCTTGGGCACGTATCCTGTGGTAAGGCTGAGATTAAACAGCTGCCTTATGTGCGGTTTAATTCCTCATTTAGCTCGTAGCACACAGCCGGGGACACCATCCGTCCCATTGATGCTGTGTTTTAGCTTTAGAGAGAGCAGCTTTCACCTGCGCATTTGAGATGTCCGGGAGGCTACACTCGGCTGGGATAGTTATCTCTCCTTTAGGGGAGAGGGTGAAGTTTGCACTGAACCTGTCTGCCAGTATGTTGGCAATGTCTGTGGGTTCAGTGATTTTTGTATCATTTTGGACTAATTCTGAGCATATCTGTGAGTTTCCACCCAGGTTCCTAACATAGCTGAAAAGGCCTTATGATTGTCCTTTGAATCCATGGCAATTTTTCTCTCAAAATTGGCCTTAGTTGATTTTATGAGTGCTCGTTTTTTTTACTAATAATGATCAGGGGTGACTTCCCTTTTATGGATTTTGTTCTATCATGTAATAGCTTTCTCCTCTTATTGTAAAGTTTGTTAATGGCTGGGGTCCACCAGACTGGACGTTGCCCTTTGTGGAAAGAGTCTTGGTTTTATTTGGGATTGCCTGATCCATGCAGTCCTGGAGGTGTTCATAGAAGGCATTTGTAAGGGCTTCCGCAGCTTGGGTTGTGGTTTCCTCTGACTCAGGGGCCTTGAAGGATACCACACCAGTCTTGAGTAGTGTGAAGTTTGCTTTAGAGAAGTTCTTCACTATGGTCTTTTTTGTTTGGGGTGGGGCGGGATGTGGATTTCCAGTGAGATTAGTTTATGATCAGATCTCACCAATGAGGGATATACTTCCGTGTGGAGCATTTTGTCCCCATGTTTGTGACAATGAGATCTAGTATATTTTCTCCTCTCGTGGGAACAGTGACTAGCTGTTCCATGGCATTTGAATTTATGAACTCCAGGAACCGTTGGGCTAGAAAGTTAGGGCTTGAGTAATGTTCCCAGTCTATATTCGGGTAGTTGAAGTCACCCAATATGATGGTGTTTGGAGATACATTTATACCCTCCAGTGTCTTCAGGAAGGCTGTGTGGGGTTCCTGAGTTTGAGAGGGTGGCCTGTAGCATGCTACAATTTGTAGAGCAGTTTTGCCTATTGTTAGTTGCACCTGGATGGTTTCCGAAGCTTCATGCGTTGCCACCAACCTGGAGGTGTGAGTATCCTTTATGAATATGGATACACCCTCCTTTTGTGGAGTGGTCCGGGTTTTGGGGCCGAACGCATGATATGAGGTAAAACCTAATAGTGCCGGGTGCTCTCAGGAGCCTTGAACCAGGTTTCAGTTACAGCACAGACATCGATGTTCTCCATACTGAGAAGGGCCTCGAAAAGCGTGCATTTTGAGATTTAGACTTCTGGCATTGAGCAGCATTACCCTCAATTTCTTCCCATTTTTGTTTTCTAGGGTGGTAGGTTTAGAATTTGAGCCTTGCCTAAAAAGGCACTATGGGGTGGCAAGAGCCTTAGCCAATATCCGAATCCCAGGGTGACAGGTGCAAGCCGCCTTGACAGCGTGGCTTGTCAAGCATGTCATCCCAGGCAGACAGACACTGGATCCCTTTGAATGACACCAGACATTAAGCCAATTGTTAAAGCTGATCATCTTGTCTCTATATTGTGGCATTATTCTTGGTGAAGGAAGGATACTGCTCAGGGTTAGGGTCATACCTGCCTGGGCTACATAATCAGAGAGCTCCTCTATGTCTCTTTTCATGCAGTCCAGGGAGGTACGTCTCAGGTCGTTCACACCAGCATGGACAATGACTGTGTCATATTTGTACTTGCTGTGGAGTGACCAGTGCTTGTGTTATGTGGCGGATTCTAGCGCCCGATAGGCAGCTTACTGTGACCCTCTCCTTGTTCAGCCTGGTGAGTGGGACGTCAGTGTGTCTGACTATGGAGTCACCTATGACAAGTATGTTTGGTGTTGTATTTGGCCTTAAGGGCTGTGACTGCTTTGCCCACTGCTTTTGTGGTTTATGTGTTGCTTGTGGGGTGTCTTGAGGTAGCAGTTGTTTGGGTGTCTGCTTTGGAGGCCTCTGCTGTTTAGGTAAATTTTTACTCAGAGCCTCCAGTATGTCTTTGTGTGTTTATGTGTTTGATTCAGTGGAGTGGTAGCATTATGTGAGGCTGGTTTTGTGGTGTGTGTAGTTGCCTTCTCCTCCTGTCTGGTCTTGCCAGTCCTGAGTTGAGAGAGCTCAGCCTCCAGTTTGGCTAAATAGCTGCATCTTCCGCAAGTATTTGTGTTATGTGGGAGGAGGAGAGGGTTGTCTGTGTACATGAGGCAGTTATAACATTGCCTCAAGATTCCCAGATTCACCAGCTGGACCGAGAGGAGATTGACAACTCACCTTTGGACATGCTAGAATAATATTGGGAAATCCTTAATTGAAAACAAGGGCCAGTGGGGAGTGAGGGTGTAGTGCGTTTAATTCTTAGTGCTGACTTATATAATTGCTTTAGTGAGCAAGTGCCAGGTAACTTGAGTGCAATGTGATACAAGTAACTAAATGCAAAAACGACAAACAGTAACTTTCTTTCAAGTGAAACAAGGAAATAAGTACAGTAAGCAATGCAGATATCACTAGTGATCCACAGAAGCGCTGAGAAGTTGCGTATTAGGTGAATTAGCTTCCAGGAAATAACAAGCAAACAAACAACAAGTATATAAACAAAGCTAGATTCAGTAGGCCTGGATCTAGTCTATGCTAGAGCAAACAAGGTGAACCAATTTCAGTAAGATACAGTTCAAATATTCAGGCACTATAAACCTTTAACCAGAAAATTCCCAGCTCAGAAGGGCAGAGTCCAGCCTCTTCTCCCACAAGAGTGCAGTCCACGAACCTTCTTAATGTAAAATAACTGGCCTGAAGCCCAAGTGCCTAAACCAGAACTAATACACTTGGACACTGGGCTCTCAATCAGCAGTTCCCAACTTAGAAGGATGAAAGCTACCTGTCCTGCCACCACAGTGCTTGCCACAAACCTTCCTAATGTAAAACAACTGGTCTGAAGCCCAAGTGCTTAATCCAAAAGACTTGAATGATAGCTACACTTTAATCAAGTTACAACCAAGCAGTAATAAATACCATTGAATACTTTAGAGAATGTCTGGATTAGTGCTCAAGTTACACAAACAAAGCTAGATCCAGCAGGCCCGAATCCAGTCTATGCCACAGCAAACAAGGCGCACCAACTTCAGTAAGAAACAGTTCAGATATGCATGCACTATAAGCCTTTAACCAGAAATTCCCAGCTCAGAAGGGCAGAGTCCAGCCTCTCCTCCCACAAGAGTGCAGACCACGAACCCTCTTAATGTAAAATAACTGGCTTGAAAGCCCAAGTGCTTAAACCAGAATTAATACACTTTTAGAATAACAGACACTGAGCCCTCAATCAGCAGTTCTCAACCTAGAAGGATGTAAGCTACCTGTTCTGCCACAACAGTGCAGACCACAAACCTCTCAGTGCAAAACAACTAACTGGTCCGAAGCCCAAGTGTTTAAACCAAAAGGCTTAGAATGAGTTACACCAAGCAGTAATAAATACAATTGAGTATTTTAAGATGATGCAAAAGTAAAAAGAAGTAGGTAAAAACACAAGTACAGTAAAAGCAGATGAAATTTTTTTTTTTTTTTTTTTTTTTTTTTTTCTGAACAAGTGCTGAGATCAAAGAAACAGATTTGAGTGCTGAAACTAGAAAACTGGCTAGTTACAAGAAGAAAAAAAAACAAGCTAGAAGGCTTCCCTCAAACACAGAAGGGCTTGGGGGCTCAGAAGCCTACAAATAGTCTGTACCACTTAACAAGAAAGGCAGGAAATAAGCTTAATTTTTTTTTTTCTATTTCCCAGATGCTCTCTTTGTACACAGTAGGAGTGCCTGAAATCAGAATATGATCTCACTGCACTCAGTTGAGTGAGCAAATGAGATGGGCCCAGAGGCAGGCTGAGGGGCGGGCAGTTTCAATGCCACTAAGATTAACAAACATGCAACACTACACCTAAATTGTGCAAAAAATATTTCCTGGCAGACACTATCGGTCTGCCTGGTGGATTTTCTGGGTCTTTGTGTATTTTAGGGAGGCAATAAAAATATGCTGGTCCAGTGTCCCTTAGACTAAATTTCCCTTTCACATCTTTATCTAACCAAAATCCTAGGCGAAGGCCTTTGTGAATTAAATTAATATATTTAACTTTAGCTTGTTCAATGGCATCCTGATGAACTATACTATAAACTGTTGAGTCACTCAATAAATCCCAACACATTTTAAAATATTGACTATTATGCATAATTATTATTTTGTTCCCCTTGTCAGATGGCTTTATAACTAGTTCTGTCTGTTGTGAAAAATTCTTCAATTCCAGCCATTCTAATTTAGATAAATTGTATTCAACTTCATTCTTATCAAAATGATTTAAATAATATTCTAATTCAAATTCTAACATCGCGTGTAGTTTCTTAATGCCTTCATGACTAAACGGAGGCATAAAGGTGCTGTTCACCTTAACACCCGAGGTATCAATATACCTCTGTTCATAAACTTCACTATCACACGAAACAAACGACTCATCTGAGTCTGCAATAGAATACTCGGAACTTGAACCATGCACAATGTCATTCTTAGGCACTAAAACATTAAAATAGTACCACATATGAAGCTTCCTAATAAAACTATACAGCTCAATTTTACATTCATACAGTTTCGGAAGCACCGTGGGTACAAATTTAAGACCACAATTTAAAACTGATAAGAAATGTTCAGAAGTGTCAAAACCAGATAGGTTAACCACATTATTTGTTAACAAACAAAGTTCAATACCATCTGGTTCTTTTATTGTCTCTCCAAGGGTGCTGAGGCCCATTTCTGTAGTATTCCTGTTCGCCAAACCCTCTTTTGCGTGATTGTGCGTAACCTGGGTTCCGAAAATGATCTGGAAAAAACTGGCGATTCGCTGGAGACGGCAGACCTGGAAATTCATTGGTCTCTACGTCATTGAGACATCTATCTGAAGTTTGATTGGGTGTATTAACGCTAGAGGTACTAGCCAGTCTCTCTCTGTTATCTGGATTCTGATTGGATGATTGAGCCACAAGACGGGTACGTTGATTATTACGAAACATTGCCTTTATCAAAGTCTCTCAAGTCCCTTTGCAGTTTATGCATCTTTTGATCAATTATTTTCTTTTCTAAAATATGAGCTTTGTCTTGAATATCTCTAAAACAGGCATCCAGTCTACTGCGATCTAACACAGTAACCAAGTTATTGCACACTGCATTAATATCTTTCTTTAAATTGACAAGTTTAACATTGTCTCTTTCTATTTGAATTTTTATCCATTCCCTCGAACATTGATGTGCAGCACACTCCCATCTAGTTTGAAAAGATTTGTCTATTTGACATGAAGCATTAAATGATTCAGATGGGAATTTTATAGCTCTAAGGCCTCTGGGAATAATATCTAGTTCAAGATATCTAGATAAACTGTTCACATTATAATATGTTGCTGTTTCTTTATGCATTAAATTCGTAAGTTTAGAAACAATAGCTTTAACTTCAGTAGTGAAGTCCAAGGAGCGCTTACCAATATTCGCAAATGGATTGTTCGAGCGTTTGCTCCTAGTTTCTGCAAGGAAGCGCTCCCATGTTGGAATATCCACTACATTCTCAGTAACTGCAGTCCTATCAGGACGATCATAATTACGTTCTGAATTAGTGTTGAAAAAACCATCTAATGTCCTTTGAGAAGAACCAGGGTTTTCTTCTCTAAAAATCCTAGGAATATTTAATGCAGGATCACTGGCCATGAAAACAGCAGCAACAACGATGAACACAGCAAAGACTCCTGTTGTTTTGCTGTCCCGATGTCTATGTGTTTGAGTCCTATGGCAATATGCTCCATAGCTTTGCAGAACAGGCTACATAGGCTTATAGGGCAATATTGTCTGTGGTCCGTTGTGGCACCAATTCTGTGGAGTGGGACCACTGTCGCAGTATGGCATTCCTTGGGTACATATCCTCTGGTAACTCTGATATTGAACAGTGATGTAATGTTAGGGTTGCATCTGTCATGATGCTCATGTATGATGCAGGCTGGGACATCATCTGGTCACATTGATACTGTGATGTACGCTATGGGGAGGGCAGCACTCACCTGTTACTGTGTGATGTCAGGAAGGTTATACTCTGTTGGGATGGATAGTTGCTCCTTAGGGGGGGGTGGGTGGGAGACATCTACACTGAACCTGTTTGCCAGGATGTAGGCAATGCCAGTGGGTTCAGGGTAGTTTAGTCAGTATGCAGTAACTCACAGCATATTAGTGAGTGTCCACCCAGGTTCCTGACATAACTGAAGAAGGCCATGTGATAGTCCTATGTGTCTGTTGCAATTGTCTGGTAGAAGCGGCCCTTAGAAAAGTCCATGAGTGATTGTAGCTGTCTGCTAGTACAGATCACAGGTGCCTTCCCAGTCTGGGATTGTGCTCTATCATGTAGTAGCTTCCTCCTGATGTTGTACAGCTTATTAATGGCTGGGGTCTATCAGATAGGTCCCCTGCCATTGTAATAGTGAGTCCTGTTGTTATTTGGGATAGCACAATCCATGCAGTCCACTAGGTGTCCAGAGAATGTGTATGTAAAGGATGCAGCAGTGTGAGCCGTATATGCCACAGTCTCAAGATCTCTGAAGGATACCACCTTGCTTCGGTGAAGTGAGATGTTAGCTCATGAGAAGTTCACCAAGATTACCCAGGATGGGTGTGTGGAGGGTATATGTATGTCCTGTGAGGTACATGTATGTTCTGACCTTACCATTGAGGAGTATATCGCTGGTGTGGAACATAGAGTCCCCATGTTGGTGATGATCAGGTCCAATATGTATTCCCCTTGTGGCTGTGCTGACTGGTTGTGCCATAGCATATGAGTCCACAAATTGTAGCGACTGTTGGGTGAGGGTGTCGGGGCTTGAGTAGTATCCCCAGTCAATATTTGTGTATATGAAGTCACACAATATAATGGTGTTTGTGGAGAACTTCATATTCTCCATAGTTCCCATGAAAGCCAAGTGTGGTTCCAGAGTTTGGGAGTGTGTTCTGTAGCAGGCAACAAACTGAAAGGCAGTATTGCACAATGGTAGTTGTATATGTATGGTCTGTGATGCTTTGTGCAGTGCTACTAACCTGGAGGTGTGTGTATATGTGATGTATATGGATACTCCCCCTAGTTGTGTTGTCTGTTCCAAGTCTTGTTGTCAGACAGCATGATATGACACATAACCTGGTAGTGCTGGTGTGCATAAGCGAGCCTGAACCAGGTGTCTGTCAGTGCACAGATATTGCTGTCCTCCATACTGAGGAGAGTCCTGAGTGGCCACAATATGAGGTTAACACAACTGTTGTTGAGCAGCATTACCCTTAGTTTCATTTAGCCTGTAATGTCTATGGAGGTGGGTTTGTCTTCTGAGCCCTGCTTAGAAAAGGCCCTATGGTGGTAGCAAGAGCCTTAGCCAGCATTCCAAAGTCCAAGGGTGACAGGTGCAAGCTGTCCATAGTGAAGCTACGTGGCATGTTGAGCATGTCACCATATGCTGACAGACACTGTATCCCCTATGAATGAAACAAATTTGTTAGGCAACTGTTAAATGTGATATATGCGTCCGTATACTGTGACATCATAATTGGTGGGTATAAGATGCTAGACAAGGTCAGGGTCATACTGGCCTGGGCTACATGATCAGAGTGTTCCTCCATGTATCATGTCATGTGGTGCAGGGAGTAACGTCTGAGGTTATACACACCATCATGGACAATGATGGTGCCAGTTCTGTACTTGCTCTGGAGTGACCTGACTACCTGTGTTATGTGGCAGATCCTGGCACCCAACAGACAGCCCAAAGTGACTATTCCCTTGTTAGGGCTGCTGAGTGGTACGTCAGTGTGTCTGACAATAAGTGTCGCCTATTACAAGTGTATTAGGTGTGTTGTTTAGCCCGAAGGGCAGTGACTCTGTGGCACACTGACATTGTGAACATTGTGATATGTGGGTATTGTAGTGGGGTAGCAGGTGTGTGTGTGTCTGCTTTGGAGGTCTCTGCTGCTTAGATAGAGTACATTTACAGCATCCAAGTATGTCTCTGTGTACTAATGTGGCTTGAGTGCTGCTGCTAGAGGATATGTGAGACTGATATGTGGTGTGTGTGGTTACCTTCACCACCTGATAGACTGTGCCAGTCATGGGTCGAGAGAGTTCAGCTCCCTGTATGTCTGTATAGGTGCATCTCACACATATATCTGAGTTTGTCGGGAGGAGGAGAGGGTTGTCTGTCTACATGAGGCAGATGTGACATTGTGTCAATATCACAATAGCCACCAGCTGGACTAAAGAGTACACACAAAACCGACCCCTGGACATGCCAGGATATTATCATGACATACTCTGTAGCCTAATCACAAAGGATCAGTAGTGTGTTAAGCATGTAAAAGAGTATAACTGGGATTAGTGCTCATGTTCGTTGGTGTTTTGTAAAGAGTAGCTGAGAAGGAGTCCAGACTGAATCATGACACCCCCTTCAGCTATGTCATAAATATCAATGTACACCCATATATGTCCTGAGTCAGGGCCAACTGTACCTGAGTGACAATGCCGACATCATGACAGACAGGCCCATATGTACATACCCATCCCCCACTGACAATAGTCCACATCAACATACCAGGAGATATCACATGTAGAATGGATGAGCAGCTACCCCCACTGCCAAAAGCATGGCAGCAGGTGGAATACATTGATTCCCAATATGTGTCATGCACAAACTGCCTCACCCCCTACACAGGATGTGGAACCGTTGAATGTGTCACAGCTACATATGGCACTCCCCACATGGGAAGTCAAGTCTAGTACGCCTATGAGGTCTGATCTGCAAGGTCATGGAATCCATCATGGTTGCAGTCATAAACAGTGCTATTGGAAGCTGACATACACACAACCCTACCAACTGTGGTATGTTCATGTGCGGATCATGGTTCCCAAACATGCTAGCCTGTTTCCAAGGCAGCCACCCAGGACATACATCAATGAACACATCTACACATGTGTCACATAGACTTTGAATAGCCCTTTATCAACATCCCAGACACATGTAGTATCCACAAAACCAACAAGCTGTGCATAAATATGTGTTGACATATGACGGAATGTCAATGTGTCCACAGATAGATCACACAAGGTAAGGATTCCGAGGTCTTGTTCAAGCTGTTGACACCTGCTGACTCACATGGACCATTCCTGGAAAGGCATAAAACAAAGTGCACACACATCACCATGTCCAGTCTGATGATGTCACCATCCTATAAGTACAGCAGGAGAAGAGAAACCAGCCAGTAAAGCAAATAACATGCCATGTTAATGCGTTTCTCTCCCGTATCATAATATAGTTAGGTAGGGGTTTGAGTCTTGCAAACTGTGTGTGTATGTGTGCAGTTTCCTTTGAGAGGTGCTCCAATTTTGGAGACTGTGAATACTCATTAAAAGAGGTACATTCCTCCTTGGAAAGTTTCATGATGTCAACATCCTACAAATACAGCAAGAACAACCAGCAAGTAAAGCAAATAGCGTGCCGTATTCATGCGTCTCTTTCCAGTATCATAATATAGATAGGTAGGGGTTTGAATCCTGCAAACTGTGTGTGTGGGGTGGGGGTATGTATGTGTGCAGTTTCCCTTGAGAGGTGTTCCCTTTTGGAGACTTTGAAAACTCACTAAAAGAGGTACATTCCTTTTTGGAAAGTTTGATGATGTCACCATCCTACAAATACAGCAGGAGAAGGGAAATCTGCCAGAAACGCAAATAGCACGCCATGTTAATATGTCTTTTTCCAGTATCATAACATAGCTAGGTAGGGGTTTGAATCCTGCCAACTGTGTGTGTGGGTTGGGGGTGTATGTATGTGTGCAATTGTCTTTGAAAGGAGTGTCCTTTTTGGAGACTGTGAAAACACACTAAAAGAGGTACATTCCTCTTTGGAAAGTCTGATGATGTCACCATCCTACAAATACAGCAGGATAAGGGAAACCAGCCAGTAAAGCAAATAGCGTGCTGTGCTAATGCGTCTCTCTCTATTATCATAACATAGCTGGTAGTGGTTTAAATCTTGCAAACAGTGTGTGTGTGTGTGTGTGTGGGGGGGGGGGTGTGCAATTGTCTTTGAAAGGAGTGTCCTTTTTGGAGACTGTGAAAACACACTAAAAGAGGTACATTCCTCTTTGGAAAGTCTGATGATGTCACCATCCTACAAATACAGCAGGAGAAGGGAAACCAGCCAGTAAAGCAAATAGTGCGCCATGTTAGTGCGTCTTTCTCTAGTATCAGAACATAGTTAGGTAGGGTATTGAATCCTGTAAACTGTGAGTATGTGTGCAATTGTCTTTGAAAGGCGTGTCCTTTTTGGAGACTGTGAAAACACACAAAAAGAGGTACATTCCTCTTTGGAAAGTTTGATGATATCACCATCCTACAAATACAGCAGGAGAAGGAATGCCAGCCAGTAAAGGAAATAGTGCACTGTGTTAATGCACTTCTCTCTAGTAGCATATCATAGTTAGGTAGGGGTTTGAATCTTACAAATGCTGACTATGTGTGTGTCACTGTTGATCAATGCAGTGTGGGTTTTGCTTTTACCATGGTATGACAGTATGATGACAACAGTAAGTGTATTGCACACATCAGTTATCTGTGTGGCAAATATATATGTATACATGTCCCCTCAATCAGTGCATAGGTGTGAAGCCTGCATACTACTTGAATACTTTTGTTTCCATTGACAGGTTGTGCTGCTGCTTCTCAGATCGTAGGTCACATATGTATGTATGTGACACGGCCGTCCACTGTCATGTTCTGTGGCCAAGGTCATCTGTGGCACGCACACCCATGACAGTGACTTAAGAGTAGTGTGAGTGAGGGTATATGCCTGGGGTATATGTCAGACATGGCCATACACAACAAAGTCTGCCAAGAATGGACAGTCTTTATAGGTGTACAACTACCTTGTGGATATGCATTCAGGCCTCTAGTGTCTTATGTGATACACCTTTGGACTCCACAATACCTATGGATATGTGGATATCAAGGGACACATGATATAACATGGGTCTGTATGTACACAATGGTACCCAACATACATGTTGAGGGCTACCACCTGTGTGGTACTGATGGGATAGTATGTATAGTACATGAGTATGACTATGCCATAGTCGGCTTACTGCTATACAGCATGTATCAGACAACAGGTATCTGTCTGTATGATACCCTTGTGTAGGATATGCGTCCCATCCAGGGAATGCATTGTAGGCCAATCATTGCATTCCCAGATTTGGACGGACACATCCCTAGTGTGTCTGCATGTACCTAAGGGGGCTATATGACACACAGGTGTGGTCACAATAATGGGTGGCGGTCATTACCACTGGTTAGTGTTATAGTGAAGCACCAGAAGGATCCAATTGATACTGGGTTCCCTACTACTGTGTGCCATTTGTCAGGACATCATCCAATGATTGCTTATAATCATGCTGTTGAGGTTGTGCATACTACCAGACCACAAATCATTGGCAGATATTAACGGTATCACCCACAGCATAGTGTCAACCCATGTCATACCCACATCTACCCATGTTAGTACATAAATGTAGTAGAATGCATACTTGCCATTAAAAGATGCTATGAGATGTTAACAATGTGTACAACAGGGTATACCACATGTCCCATGTGTCCACTATGCACGTACACCCAGACAGTGCGCACCCACCATGTTCACAGATGTACACTTGCTAATCTGTACTGCACACATCACACACGTACTGTCCACTCACTAACACATGCTGGCCACACATCACACATCAGCCAAGTGGCACATGGGTAGATAATACATACTCAGAACTAATAGTGGTGTAAACAATGCTACATTGACAATCAGAGCTTTGATGCATAATGTCTGCTCAGATATACCTACAAGGATGTAGTTGCACTTCCTTGTTGACAACTTGCTATTATTGCTACACTGCTATAGTGTCACCCTGTGCATCAGCACCATGTTAGCCTGTCCCTCCATCAATAATGCAGATGACAGGAGGTGGCACAGGTATCATCATATGCTCAGGCTGTTTTGTTGTTTGCCAGAGCCTGACATTGACCCATCCAATCGACATGTCTGTGTGTGTGTGTGTGTGTGTGTGTGTGTGTGTGTGTGTGTGTGTGTGTGTGTGTGTGTGTGTGTGAGGGACAACAGTACAGCATGGGCCAATGTTGATGTAATGTGTGTGTGTATGTGTGAGCCCTAGTTGTTTGCTTAATGTGTGTGTGTGTCTGCATGCACACAGCTCCACCATGTGGCTGCCATATACGGTGGTTTGTTGGACAGCCACAGACTGTACCTGCTAGGCTGTACAGATCACTGTCTCCAGCCACAGACACAATACCTGTACCTGGCAGGGGTGCTACGGACTGTATCTTTTACCAACCCTGACTGGGTACTGTCATCAGAGGAAGAGGCATGACGACTGGACTCATGTCCCTGCTGGGACTGGCCAGAGCCACGTGCACGTGGTCTACTGGGATGGTCAATGGACAGGCCAGCACCAGCATTGCTGGGGCAGGTACTGCCACTACAGGAGGGGCTATGAACTGTGGGCCATCTGTGACCACTGCCAGCTGTTGCTGTTGCTGGCATGTGTCAGTGTCGATGTCGCAACTGTCCCGCACGGTCCTGGCTCAAGGCAGACATGTTGTGGAGGGCATCTATTGTCTCCACCCAATGTCTATCAATGACCTTGGTGTAAGTCCGGATGGCACTGGCAAGGTCACGGATGCTGTCATTGATAGCAGTGTAATATGCCCTCAGCACCCTAAGTTCCTGCCTGGTGTACCATTCCATACATGCCTGAGCCTGCATTACAGCCCAGAACATAGTGGTCATCGTAAGACCTGTGAGGGCACATCTGCCAGGGGCAATATGACCAGTGGTGCTCCACTGAGAACCACTGGACCTCCTCCTATGTGGTACTGCTCCGGGTCTATGGCTATGGCTGCTGTGAGGGGATGCAAGTGCCATGGGTACCACAATCTCCTGGTCAATGCCAACTGTATGCTGTCCCTCGCCTATGGCCATTGGTGGTGAGGGATGGAATGGCAGTATGAGTGTGCACATAGATGGGTTTGAACGCTGTGTACTGTCGATTGGTGGTCCAACGACAGACCCTGTCAAATTTCCGTGTGCCAAAATACATGTGTCATCATCACCACTATCCGTGGCAGTGGCTTCAGGTCACCTGCTGCTTTTGCCAACCCCTAACTCAGCACCTGTGAAAGGAAGACAGGAAACACACTTTACGGTCTGCACATACACACATGCACACATGCACACAGGAACACAGGAACACAGGAACACATGCACATGCCTCACTACAGCAGAGACACATACACAACAGCAATCCAAAACATACTCAATAGTGGCTGAAGGTGGGTGACAGTATCAGAAGGCGAACAGTAATGTCACGTGTCAGCATGCAGAATAAGTGTTGATCAAGTTCATGCAGTGTGAGTGTAGACAGCCATAGTTAATGACAGTGTACATGGCTGTGATGCATGTGTGTAATTGTTCAGTGATTGCCTACACCCTGGAACACAATGTGTACAAGGACACGACATTTCTGTGCAAGTATTATAAGCTCTGCATTGTCCTGTGCACCATCACTCACAGGTATACATACCATGGCTGCATGTGTTATCTGTGTTTCACATGGATTTTCATGTCTGATTGCAGTGTCTGTGTCTGTAGCAGATAATTGTGGACACAGGTGTAGCACATGCATGCTATGTACACACACGGGATGAGTGGTGCATGTGTACGTGATGGAATACCAATCCTGGACATGGCCATTGTAACTGTATGGCGTGTAGTACCATTAGCCATCATCATCATGCATCATGTGGTCACTCAAGGCCACATTGCACAAGGGCGTGTGAGGTGCCCAATAGGGAGCATTGCCTAACATGACTTTGTTATGTGTTGAAGAGTGTTGCACAGCCCCATGCTAGGCCCCTGCCCCTCAGGTATAATATGTGTGGTCTGTGGATGACATGTGGGATACTGAAGTGTGACCTGGCAGCGGGTGTCCGGTTACAACATGCGTAGCATGTTGAGGTGTACTGCGTATGACAAACGTGTTATGTTGTGTACATGTGTGTCAACCATGCCTATCCAATGTGCAGTACAGTGTTGCCACATTTGTGTCTGATGCTCTGTGCATTGCATGTGATTGACGCAGCAACTGACTTTACTGAGATGTTTAACGTTTCACAGCAAACATGCACAGCATGCATTATGCATAGGTGTGTTACGTGTACATGGCCTACACCTCGCCTATGACATGCACATTTCAATACCAACTTTAAAGTGTTACCACAGTCACCAGCATGTGTCGTCTGCCCTGCTGTCACAGCAGAGGGAACTACAAGAGTATGACACAGTTTGTCAGTGGCCACAACTATGGCATTGTTACTGTGAGTGTGCTAAACTACAGTAGAACAACAGGCATAGGTGTACAGGCACTATTCACAATATCAGTATTGCACACAATAGGCAGCACAACTGCTAAACACAGTACACATCTCACATATGCATAATCTAACAATACAGGTAACAGTAGTCTACAGCTAGGGCATGTTACC
>NC_056732.1:801290151-801395151 GCF_019279795.1 Protopterus annectens | reverse complement strand
AAGTGGTACTTCATGCAGACTGGTGTGTCCAAGGTCCCGGGTTCGAGACTGAAACGGGTATTTTATTTTGCTGCTGAGCAGCACAAGGGCCTTGTCATACAGAGAGATTAAGGCACTTTTAAGCAGTTGTAAGCAGGTTTGCGTGGGTTTGCATGATGCTTAGCAGTCCTTAGCTAAGTGCACACAAGCTCACATCCGCGCACCCCCACTAACTACTGCTTAAAAGTGCTTACACCTGCTAACCCCCGCGCTAATTTCTTTTAAAGAAAAGAAAATGGGGAGATAGGAAAGTGATGAAAAAGGGGGAACAAAGAGGGAAAGACAGCAGGGAAACCAGCTCGGAATGTGCAGGATGGGTGTAGGGAAGGTCCATAGCTGCCCATTTCTTTACCAGCAACAGTTGTGCTTATGTATGAAATTTGGTGTGAAATTTGAAACCTTCCACCCTTGAGAGATGGGTGAGGACAACAAAATATGTTGTACTGCCAATTAAAATTATCAGTTTACATGTCCAGTGGACATTTGTACGAATTGGGCAGCTATGTATGGGGCGTAATTTTTTTTTGTGGGAACAGATTGCCCTTTTTTTAAGTTTTGTTTTTCAGGTGAGAGTGGAATGTGAGGTAGAGGAAGTAGGTATATTTGGGGAGGTAGGTTGGGGAGGTAAATAGACAAGACAAACAATACGCATACAGGGGCAGAGTTTGACACATGGGGTGGGTGAACACAATTGAAGGGGAAGGATGTTTGGAAATCGCAAGCCCATGAGCCCACAGATGGTAACAGTGGAACTGAAATCCCCACCCATGGGCAGTGACCACTGCACCTTCACAGCCCCAAGGGTGGCTGTGCTGGGGGCTGAGTAGGATGGGCAGACTCACCCGAGAGATTCGCCACTCTCTCCTCAAGTTGGCGTAGGTGATCAACGACTGAACGCTGGATCTCCCTACGCACCACAGCCTGGACCCTTCAAAGGGTGATGGGTGACCCTTCTCCACCAGCGCTTGCATGGGGGGGACAAGCCCTATCCTCTGCAGCGCTTCCACCCAAAGGTGGCACAGGACCAATGGAGGAGGGGAGCCCGGGCTGGGCACCGGAGCTACTGGTGCCAGGTGCACTCGCCAACTGAGGAGGGACAGGTGGGTCCGCTGGCACCAGCCTTCCCATATGTTCTGTGATTAGGTGTGTTTAATTACAACATAAACAACAGCTTCCAGATTAGTTGTAACAACATGCAGTAATATTCCCATTAACCCAACAAACCAAGGTTCCAACAGTTGAACAGAAAGCATAGCACATGCATATATTGAACGACAGTGGATATTCCAACAGCATGCAGGGATGTTTGGTAGCAACAGGCCACCATGAACGTGGTGTTTGAACAGGGCACATGCATCAACATCAATGCAAATATTTATAAAACAATAGGACATATGCCCCAACAAATATTTAAGGTTACACATACCCATTGAGGTGTGGAATTGCATGGTTTATGCACATACGGTAGGGTGTAGAAAAAACCTCAGTTAACATCTTATAATGACCTTTTAGTCTACACTACATTCCCAGTGACTGCAGCTGTATATCCCCTACCTGTATTATTACACTTGCCACCATACATTAGGTTGTGTCATGGGTTTGGCTAGTTCAATATATGCCTGACCCATATCTGACATACTAACTGTCCAGGATTCAGGTGTTACTGCTACATATTTCTTGTTTGCATTTATATTTCTTTATCTATGTATCTGGGATGTTTTCACATGACATTTTCACTTCAATTTGTACAGAACCCTGCATTTCTTAACTCACACTCACATTTCTGGTGAATAATTACATGCTACATGTGTGCCAGGTTTACTTATTCATGCCAGCCAGTAACTGACTATTGTGGACTGTATATATGTTTCACAGCTACTAGCACTTCCATCACCCACTTTATATGGGACTGCATAACTCTGTGTTGCCAGCACATTTTCAAACAGTACTGTCTGTATAATGCAAGGGTACAACAACTTTTCAGACTCTGTGACACAGACACACTCTGGGTTTTAGACCTTTATTAATGAAATTGCACACTTTTCCACAGGCTCACTCCTTTATTTGTTTTAACGGTATTTATGGCGGACATGTTCAAGACATATTATACCTTTATTAATAGGTTAGAACAATCTTTTTTCAGGCTCACTCACTTATGTTATATGACAGTGCCTGAAGGGATATTATTCCAGACATATGTTACCTTTCTTAATGGGTTACTAAACTCTTTTTCTGCCTCTCTGACAGTACATGCAGAGAATGTATTCAGGCAATTCTATGGCTATTTTATTGAACTACAACACTTTCTTTCATGCTCTCTCCCATATTTTATATAACAATACATGCAGAATAATCACTAACATGCCTGGTGGCACAACCTTAGCAGCCTATCAGCATAGGCTTGCTGATTCACAGCATGGTCACCTGCAGCTGTAAAGTAAATGAAGGGATATTGAGACATACCTATCCATTATACATACTCCATTATCAATTCTTACATACTGAATTCCATGGCTACATATTCAGTTGTGGGGCATTCTGCATCCCACGAGCCTCCTGTATCCACTGGTTCAGGTGGTTCTGCTTTCGTCTCTTCCGGTCTGCATGGTGGTGACAGACCTGCTCACCAGTCCGGGGAATGCCTGTGGCACTGGTGAGGTCACGAGTTAACCGGTTCCAAGCCTCTGTTTTGTACTCCGTCCCTTGGAACTGGCCCTGCAGGAGTCTTGTCTCGTGACAGTGGCACAAGAGCCAAACCATGCATTTGGACTCCTCGATGCCACAACGTTGCGCTTGGAAGCGTGAACCCTCTCCTGCACCTGCCATTCTGACTGCAAATGTGAGCTACAATCAGTTATGTCAAGTATTCCTTCCTATGGGGTTTTAATATGCCGCATTTCCTGCACTTTTTTGTGATTGGCCATTTTGTAAAATTCTCAGCTGACTGCAGACCTGCTTAGTAATGGTTAAACTACCATTCATAAGTTTATGAATGTTAATAGTGGCTGCTTCCCCTATGTTGTCATGGCTTAGTGGCTCTGTACTTTTATTATGATGCAAAGGGTCCTGGGTTTGAACCTTGTTTTTCTTTTATTTTAATACTGTCTAGACAGGCTAGGGGGTGTGGCTGCATTTAAGCAACTTAGCTCTACGTTGCTCCTTGGTGCCCTGGTTGGCATGGCGCGCATGTCAGCACAAACATGTCGCGCTGGGTAAAGCGCTTTTAAACTTTGGGCAACTCTATTTTGCTGGGTAAAGCACTATTACACCATGGGCAACTCTGTTTAGCTGGATAAAGCACTATTAAACTATGGGCACATCTGTTTAGCTGGGTAAAGCACTATTAAACTATGGGCAACTCTGTTTAGCTGGATACAGCACTATTAAACTATGGGCACCTCTATTTAGCTGTGTAAAACATTGCTTAACACCAGGCTATCTGGGTTCTTTAAAAATATATATTTTGTTCACTGATACATTGGCCATGTCATTGCTTTTAATAAAATTTTAATCATATATGTGATTTAAAACTTAAATGAGAAGGGGAGTGGTGTGACTTGAACCGTGAATGCCTTCTTTTTGTGCATACGCTCTACCATTATGCTATTGCAATTTGGTGTGATTTGCGTAAACATTCTTTCTTATGCTCTTTCATGTCAAAATTGCTAACTTCAGCTAAGCAGTGGGCACACCTGTGCACACACGCGCAAATACGGGCAGCTATATCGTGGATTTAAAAATATATATATATAATTATTTACTTTATATAAGTGTGATGGGGGGTTTACAGTGTCAGGGAGTGTGGTGTTGGGTGCAAGTATATTTGAGAGAACTCGCTCTTGTGTGTTGACATTTTGATTTTTATAACCTTGCAGGGGCATGCACATTTAGACTGCTCGGCAGTCGAACACGCCCCTGCTTTCCTACTCAGTCAGTCCGTGTAAGAGTTACGGTTGAGTCAGCGTGCCCTCATGAATATTCATGGCATGCTGATGTCAAACCGTTCAACTGCAGCCTCCGAGTAAGACTTATTAAGTCTTACACAGAGGATTAGTGAATCTGGGGGATCCTTGTCCAAAAATATTCTTTGATGTCTGAATGCAGAACAATTTCGGACAATCTGTACTATATATATGAAATTCACATTTCCTCAGTCAAGATAATACAGCTTATCTTTCAAAACATGACTGGAAACTAAGTACATTTTATGCAATAACAGTCATACATTTGATTATTTGTTCTATTATTTTATGTCTTTTTAACTTTCCCTGAAACCCTTGATATGACAAAAGTTTAATTGTGACAATATTATTGCTCTCATGCTCAGATGTTGAAAGCACTCTGAATCTATTTTCATTACACACACTCTTCTGTGAAGCTTCCTCTTCATGCATGTGCTGTGAAGGTTGGCCCAGAAGACATTCATCTCAGTCTGAAATCTGAGGTGGTACCATATTCCTTGTATTTAATGAAATATATCTCAGTAACTGGGTAGGTATTATCTAGATGGTCCACAAACATATCTTCATGTCTGCTCCTAGTATATTTAAGTTATGTTAGTTATTGCAACCTATTGCCCACTTTTTTGTTTGAGCACTGACTCTTAAAATAACCTTCCTTTCAACAAAAAAAGTTATGTTTTCTCAGTGTACTTCAGAACAGATTTTGACAAGCTCATAAAAATGTATTTTCAATATGCTCCAGACTATCTTCCTATATAAGCAATTCACCCAGCTCTGTCCACCCCCAAGCCCATAGCTGTAGTTTGTCCACAGTGTTCCATAAAATGCATGCACACACCTTTCATGTTTTTTAATATCTTGACGGCAGCATCATGCATACTTTCAAGAACTGCACACAGAAATAAATACCCTCAGAAATAACATATTGTTTGTAGTATTAATTAAAATTTCAAACACTACATTTATTTATGGGGTGAAAGTAACAGACAAAAATGATATTGTATATTTGAAGATATCAGTTGAAGTTGGTAATTACATCTCTGAATAGGCTTTTTTAAAATGTTTGGACATTTATTTATTTATTTATTTATTTATTTATATTTCCAATTTGATTACCAGGGAAGTCCACTGGGCTCAAAGAGCCCATTTTCAGTGGAGGCTTGGGGAGAAAAGCTCCATATTAGATACAATTAAACAAAAATGAAATTATACAAAGTAAAGTAAAAAAGTACAAATGCATAATGGCAAGATAATTCTTAAACATATTTACAAAGTTGTTTAGAGAACTATTTGTACAATAATTAAGTTGATAGAGGCAAGAGAATAGCATTTACTTAGTTAATAAGAGTTCACAGTTATATGGAAAACAGTTATTAGTTGAAGGTTAAAAATTTGAATGTTGTAGTATGTTGAAGTTTTGCAGAAATGGAGGAGATATAGGTGGGAAGTACACTGTTAGTTGAGCATAGATTATTGTTTCTGGAATATTCTTAGAGAGGTGGTTGAACATTAGTAAAAGTGGAGTTCACACATGGAAGGTGTGATTGCCATAGTTAAACAGCATCAGCTTAATATAGGTAGTTAGTAAAGATTAATTGTTCTCAGTAAGAGGGGATGAGATCAAGGACTATAAATAGTATTTGCATTGTGTACATTTAAGGTAGGAAAGCAATATTAATAGTTTAGTATTACATTTGACTTAGAGGGAGGCAGATGTTTCGGAGGTCTTTAGATTTAGAGTGAGTTAGCTGTTTAGGAGAACAGTCTGGGGTAGAGGAATAAGTAGAGAAGATGTACGAGGAAGCATACATAGAAGAGTGTAAGTAGGTTAAGTAGGGAGAATACAGTTACATTTCCAATGCTGGACAAGGTAGGAATGAAGCTGAGTTTTAAAGTATTCATAGTTTTCAGAGAGTCTAAGAGAACAAGGGAGGGAGTTCCATCTTTTGGCTAGGGTAGAAGATAGGAGAAGGTGACCATCAGGACGTTTAGCTTTGTATACAGAGAGGAGATTCTGGTGTGCAGATCTCAGGACTCTGTGAGAGGTGTAAAAGGATAAGATATTTGCTAAAACAGGGCATAAAGTTGGTTTGAAAATTAGTCTGTGAGCAGTAGTGAGTTGAAAGAAGTCGAGTTGATTGGGAAGTTCTAGCCAGTTTGGCAGGTGGAGTTATGTGCATTGGTGAGAGGAGTAATTAGCTTTAGTTGTGAATTTAGCAATTTTGTTGTAATATGCTTCTAGTTTTGAAGAGATGGAAGAGGATAAGTTGGTAAGTAGGGGAGCACCATATAGAAGAGAAGGTAGTAAGTAGGTGGTGGCAAGAGTTTGGAAGATGAAGAGAGGAATTGGGAGTGTCTATATAGCATGCCATGTTTCTGGTGAGTTTTTTTTAATGTTTAGCTGAACATGTGTGTCAAATTTTAGGTGTTCATCTATGGTAACTCCAAGTAGTTTAGCAGAAGGGACAATTTCTATAGTGCAGTTAGTATGGCTAAAGATACTGAAAGATTGTTTGTCAAGCTGGAGGGTTTTTGAGGGAGAGAAAAGAAGAATTTTGGATTTATTAGCATTTAGGGAGAGATGATTTTGAAGCATCCAGTTTTCAGTAATTGAGAAGGCTAATTGTGTTTTTGTTAGGAGGTCAGGAAGATTAGAAGCAGAACAAACTAATGTTGAGTCGTCTGCATATCGCACTATTTTAGTAGTAGGAATGGCAGCATTAATAAATACATTGAAGAGCATTGGGCCGAGTATGGATCCCGGGGGAGCTCCAGTAGGTGTGGGTAGGAAGTTTGAGGTGCCACTTTGCTATTTCACAGTTTGGGATCTATTAGAAAGGTAGCTATTGAACCATAATAGGGTGTTCTGTGAGAGATTAAGATTAGAAAGATGATTTAGAAGGTGGATATGGAAAACAGTGCCGAAAGCTTTGGGAAGATCTAAAAGGATAGTGGATACAATTTCTCCAGAATCACGGGCATGATTTATTAAGTCTAAGAAAGAGAGAAGAGCAGTTATTGCACTATGTCCAGGATGGAAACCATGTTGTGTAGGGGTGAGGAGGTGATTATCAGTAAGGTAAGGCATGAGCTGGAGGTGGATGCATTTCTCAAGTATTTTTGAGATTGGGGAGAGAATGACTATTGGGCGGAAGTTAGAGATAGTATTATTTTTACCTCCTTTATGGAGGGGAAGGATAAAGGCTGCATGCCGCAGTTTGGGGACATAAGACTCCTGTATGGATCTATTGTTGAGAATGCTGATGGGGATGTCAATGCCATCAGCGGCATGCTTTAGATAGAGAGAGGGGGTATTGTCTAGGGCTGGGGAGCATGGCTTAAGTCTAGAGAGAAGTTTTTTATGTAGGATGTGGAGATGGGCTTTAGATGAAATGTGGGGGGGGGCAGTTAGGATTGGGAGGATGGGAAGATGTGTGGGGATGTGGGTTTGAGGAGAGAGGAGGAGTGGTGATTGGAGAAGGTTTTGGTGAGTTCAGCTATGGAGTTGCTAAAGAAGGAGTTGAATAAGGTGGCCAATTCAGTGTCAGTTTTACTGGTGTCAGGACAAGGGTTGCTTTTTGTACCAGGATTTAGTAGACATTTGATGGAAGTCCAGAAATGTTTAGGGTTTTTGTAGTGGTTGGTCTGGAGTTTAGTGTAGTAAGACTTTTTATCTTTTATGATATGTTTTTTGGTTAGGTTACGGAGTTGTTTATATTTAAGAAGAATTTCAGGGAGTTTGTGTTGGTGATAAAGTTTCCAGGTCTTGTATCTTTGTTGCATAAGATTTTTAGTATCCTTAGATAGCCAAGGGGCAGGGTTGGATTTTATTTGTTTAGTTCTAGGTGAGGCATGAGAATTTAGGCTATCAAAGAAGGTTGTATTGAAAAAATCTACAGTGTTATCTATGGAAAGGGTTTTTAGATTATCCCAGTTTGTTAGTTTGAGGGTGTTAGAGAAACTTGAAGGATTATAGTTAGTGAGGTTGCAGGTATAGATATATTGGTGAGGGTGAGGTTTTGAGTGTGTTGCTCTTTGGATGAAGGCAGGGTAGTGGTCACTCATGGTGTCTGGTAAGGTACCTGAGTATAAGATCTTATTTGGATGGGAGGCTAGGATCAAGTCCAGAGTGGAACTTGGGGGGTTGTTTTTGTTGGGTCTGGTGAAACTATTAGTTAGTTGAGTGAAATTAAAAAGATTAATAGATATAGATGGATTGGTGCCACTGATTTTGTTCCAGTTGATGTTCACATCACCTAATATGTAAGTCTCTAGCTTAATATTAGTTGAAGCCCATAGAAGAATGTCTTCTAGGGTGGTAGTGTTGTTACCATGGTGGATATAAAGGGCCATGAGACAAATGCTTTTGACGTTATTCAGTTTGAGTATCTCCATGACTAATTCTGCATTATTGAATTGAGGAGTGGGGCTTTGGTAAGGAGTGATGGAGTATAGATTTGAGTAAATTAAGGCTACTCCTCCACCTTTTTTGTTTGGGCGGTAACATCTAAGAGCATGAAGACCTGCAGGTAGGATTTCAGAGTTGGAAATATTGGGTTTTAGCCAAGTCTTATAGACTGCTACAATGTCTGGTAGGGTATGGAAAATCCAAGCATGGAAGAGGGCTGTTTTGTTGTTTAGACTCTGGGCATTTATTGTAAGAATTTTTAGGCATTTTTGATTAGTAATGTTGGATGAAATAGTTGGGGTGAGATTGGTGGCATTGGTTGTGATAGGGGGAGTGGGGTTGGTAATAGTTTTAGGTCCAGGGTTGGGGTGAATATCTCCTGCTAGGAAAAGGCAGTAAGAGGAGTTGAACAGTAGCTGTAATTTGGGCTTAGTTGATTGTGGGAGGTTAGAGAGTGATTTAGGTGAGTGACACTTGCATGAACAGAACATAAGTTTTATTTTAAAGTAGTGGAGTGTATTAGGCTGAAATAGAGAGGGGGTATACAGTGAAACTGAGATTTGAATGGGTGGAGATGGAGATAAGTGGAGTGGGGGGTTAGGAAGGAGGAAGGGAGTTTGTACGATGCATATGAGGTAGCATGGAATAGAGGCATTAGGAACAATATGGTTAAACAGGAGGTGAGAAGGATTTGTGTAAGATGTGGGGACGGTTGATTGGTGTAAGGTAAGAGAGTGGGAAGAAACAAGAAATGAGAGTATGTTAGAGAGGGAGAAAGTGAAGGGTATGGCAGTAAGTAGAGGTTGCTATGGGGTAGGTTGGGGAGGAGTTAGTAAATTGGTGGGATGGATGGATTGTGATTGGATTGGTTGAGAAAGAAAAGGAGGAGATGACAGGTGAAAATATATGTAGGAGTAGTGGGGGTGTGTGGAAATTGGGGGCAGGGTAGGGAAGCAGAGTGAGCCCACATTGTTATTTATGTGGTCTAATTTATACATCTTTGCTAACAAAACTAAATGCAATCTCAGAAGATCAGTATTTTTATTTATCGATAAACATCTTTTGAGCATTGTGTGTGCAAGCAGATACCATGTCATTTTAATTCATTAATACGCAAGTTATTTTCAGTGTTAATGGACAACCATTTTTATTAAATGATAGCTATCAAAATAATAGTATTGATAATGGATCAATGTTTTACAGAAGAAATGTTTTGTAATACCATATTTAGAGCTAATATAAAATATGATTTTTTTATATCCACAAATAAATGGTTGCCCTTAGCTGCTCTTCATAGCAACCAAAACAATATACCTTATATACAAGAAAAAACTGAAATGTGATCTTGCTCACATTGTGTTCTAGTCCTTGAATAATTCAAATCAATGGCAAATAGTGTTGTATATTTATGGTTGGCTTTGTTTTTGAAATGATTTGGTTTGAGAGTTCAGTGAACTTCATTTTCTGTTTTATATTTTGGCCTTGGGGTACAGTTTTTAAAATAGTAGAAGGCTACTGACAGGGAATGGGGATACCTTTTCTACTGACATAGAAATGCTCTTTTTCTTTGCACACTATTGTTCAACAATAGAATTAATGAATTTTAGGCAAACCCATTTGTCAGAATGTAATATAGGATATGAAGTTCTGATGGTACATTTCACCTTTAAGATTTTTTATTGAATGATTGCTTTAGTGATTTGTATGCTGGGTATATAAGGAAGTGTTTATGATATAGGGATTTTTATAGTCTGATGAAGCAAATTGTGAAAGCGCTTACCTCCGTGCACTAATAAAGGACTGATTTGGCATTTTATATGTGAGTTTGGCTACCTTCATGTTCCATGGTTGCCATTGCTACTACACTTTGGCTGGATTCATTGGTTACTGTTATCTACTTAGTAGCAAGGCGCTTACTTTGTTTGGTGTTATTTGATTTGATTTTAGCCAATTATGCTATGTAGAAAGGCAGGCCTCCCTCTGATTTTTTTCTGCATTTCGTAATGTTGTGCCCTTTTCACTATTATGTCTTCATCGCTGGTGGATATTACATTAAAAGGCTTTATTGTTTCATAACTGATATTAAATGCTAGATATAAATTATGCCATGCCTGCTTTGCTGTGCACATCATTATGTCTTTGAATTTTCTACATTTTTGTCATATTATGTGTTTCCATTCTACTACCAGAAACAGGAGATATAACCATTGAAAAACAGAACAAACAAACAAATAAATAAATAAACACTCTAACATAAAAGGATTTTTTTAAATAAACAGTTTAGCACTTTTTTTATGAAACATAAGGACATTCATCTGAACTGCATTTAACACAGCAGTAGCAAACGGTCTAAGAAATCCCATTATGTCAAAACAGCAAACAGAATGTATATAGAAAAACAAATGGGAAAATGCCAGAATGTTATAACTTGTAAATATAGTATGGCATAATATGAATATCTGAAAACCTAAAATATGTTAACAATAAAAATCATGTTTCTTGTAAAGACTTTTGATAGCATTTGATGCTGATAATGAGGTTTCATTCAAACATGTTGGCCTATATGTAGCTAAAATATGTGCCTTCATAACTTTTTCACTTCCACTAGGTTATTAAAATCTTCTTTTCTAACATTTATGGTCCATCACAAAATATTGAAATTCTTCAAAGTCTGCACATTCAGCCCTTTGTTTAAACAAACCATCATTCATATTTTTTTTCTATAATACTGATATATAAGTTGATTGTCAGGATCCACGACTAGCGTTTTTTTATGTTTTATTTACTTCCAGTGTTAGTTTATGAGTAATATGCTTGTAAGTAGGTGGCAAGAGTTTCTGTGTGGGTTTACCCCCATGTACCTGACTAAATATATCACACTTTCACTGTCCCTCCATTTCAACAAAAAGATTCGTGTTAGGTTTAATTTGAGACCTGAATCAAGAGCTCATGGAGATGTATGAGGTTGCTAAAAATACCAATGGTGATAACACGGTTATTCCATCTGTTCTTTACATTTCCTGTCTGTTTTTCAGATAAACTTAGAGGATGTGTCAACAACCTAAGACAAATCTGTGTTACCTAAAAAAAAATTCCAATTATTATTTATGCTATTAATAATACTTCTACTATACACAGAGACAGGAATAGCAGGATCTCTGCCTCTAACAGGAAAGGTGGGAGGGTGGCATAATGGCTAAGGTGTTTACCTTACAAACACAAGGGTCAGAGTTTGATTCTCACATGGGGTAATTGGTGATGCTTAAAATTGCTCACAAGGGCAGTTAGCCTAGCACTAACCTATGAATCCATTTTAGTCTGAAGATTCTTAACACTAGCAAAGTCATTCATAAAAACTTGGGGGAAATAGGTAAACATTGTGTTTAAACAATTAATGCCATTTTTGTTAACTTCAGTTTGTCATACCAGCATCAACAAAGAAATCTATTAAGTCTTTATATTTGCTTTCACATACGTGTCATTTACATCTAATCTAGAAGCATGTATGAATGCCCTGCTTGTTATAATGTACGTCATGTGATGGGGCACTAACAAAGAAAATAAAAATAACTGACAACGATTTCAAAATAAAGCACCATTGAATGTACATCTGACAGGATCCAAGGTGATAGTAACATCTAGAAGTAAACTTCCAACCCCTTTTCACAGGGTATGAAATGTAAAAATTATTTGCTAGAATTACAGTCTTCCAAAAACTATTGAATATACTTAGGTCCACCTTACATGTGCACACAATCATCAATGTAGCACTTATAAAACGATACAAGTGGTCCTGGTTTAAGTTTGAAAAAAAGATCCATAAGAATCAATGTTGTAATTTGGTTAACCAATACAAACACAAACAAACAAATTGAAAGTTTGTCAAAACAATAAACCCTTGTGTAAAACTCTTACATAGTTAGCAAGTCAGATAGGTAATAATGACTGTAAGGAGATTAAATATTCCAAGTATTAGCATTATGTCTGTCCATTTAAAATCCAAACACATCTGGAAGCTGTAGGAAAATAATTAAAAATGGCAGCTCACAGGACAAACTTAGTAACATGACTGATTGCAGGCTAAGAAATGTGATGAATGCTTTCAACTAATCCGGTATGACTCTTTTTAGTCATGATGGAGCCTTCCCATTTATTTAACCCTTAAAACTAGAGGGTTTTTTTGAGTTTGGTAATGATACCAACGGCTCTGAATCTAGTAATTCCTGATGGTGGTGGCAAGAGAAACTCCTTTAATCCAGTTTTGCTTTTGCTGATTTTATTAATTTTGTTATGCCCCTGTAAAACTCTGTTGCTTTCAGAGTACTCAACTTTGATAATTCTACAGTGGACCACCAAACCTGTACAACTGACCTTGATGCCTCAAAGCTTGATCTGATTGATCTTGATCATGATGTAATTGACTTGCAAAATCATTAGTGTGAAGCAATGTTTAACTGGCTCTCCTGGCTAAAAACATCAATTTAATTTAATTAGCTAGTTACTCACAAGTGAGAAACATATTGCATTGCTTGTTTTACCTATAGGAATAAGAGTGATATTTGCTGATGCAACATACTACACTGAAACAAGTACATAAGACTAAATAATGTAGTAAGTGTGGCTACTTTTACTGTATTAGTGAATGAGAAGTTCATGTTCACGCTAATTATGATAGCATGCTAAATCTTACTTTGACTAGGAAGTATGCAGCACATTTAAGTGGAGTGCTTTTTCCCTTGTTTCCATATATTGTAATTATAGTTTACCAACATAACTGGCATGGTGGATATCATAATCTTCTCACTTATTTATTCATTGTGTTTGTTTACAAGGATGGTGTGACTCAGCCATGCAAGACCTCTTTTCAATGAAGGCCCAAGGAGAAAATCTTCATAAATTAAAATAATGTATCAATCATAATAATAATATTTGCTATAAATTAAAATAATATATCAATTACAATAACACTATTTGAAACCAAAGGAAATATATTACAGTGGCATACATAAGTATATGCAGAGAAAGGAAAATAGCAGACATATAACTGACTAGGACATGAGTTAGATCTAACTGCAGAATTCACTCAAAACCAAGAAAAACACCAAATGAAAACAAAAGTCATAAATGGCAGAACAGAGGTAATAAATCCACCAAAATTTGATTTATTAGTCCACAGGTATAAGCACTTTCATCCCAATCAAATCACATAAATAACTTCATCAGATACAAGGTTTCAAAATTTAAAAATCAAATAAATAGACTTGAATAGGTAATGTCACTTCCTATACCATATTTAAAGGGAAACTGACAAAGTATTTCATTACTATCTAAATGCAGTCATAAGACATAACACACATAAAATGCAACAATAAACATAGAAGTATAATGCACAAAATGCATAGAAATATAGGATTTTCTCAAAAAAGTATAAAAATATGTAAATAAGTATATAAAAAAGTATATAAAAAGCAGTTGTAATAGTATTATGTTCTATCCACACCCCACCATCAATTAATATGCTTTGAGCCTAATACATATGACACATAGTACATAACATGCCTCTAATATTTTTTTTTAATTTTAGTTAATATTCTTCGAATGCATAGAATGTATCAAATCAGTAGCAAAACAGTGCTAATAAATAATGTAAAAAATTAATACATATAAAAATAATTTTTTAATTGATTTATAATGTTAATATTAATTCATAAAACGAATTATGTTTATTCATATAGTTCATCTTTTGAGGGCATTAAGTTTTAATAAACTCTAATGGACAAACTGTTATTCAGGCCAGGCCAATGTACAGCGTCCAAGCTGAGTTGCCAAATCATCTCAGCTCTTTCTAGAAGGTATGGCCAAGCTGCCGCCCTCTCTATATGTTTTTAAAATTTTAAAATAATGAATTTAAACTGATGTCCCTTATTAACCTTCACGTTTTGCCAGTGCATTACAGTCGTATTTATCTGTAATGTTCCTAACATGCTCGCTATGTTTTTAAGTTTACGTTTGGTTTTACTGACATAAAAACATGGACAGTTGGAGCAAATTGCACAGTCAACAACTCTTTCCATAACACATGATACTCTCCCTGGTATTTTACTCTAGTGTTAACAGTGGTCTCACTAACTTCAAGAATGTATGGGCAAAATTTGCATGTTCCACATTTTGACACATCCCCATTAATTTGAGGAAGATACAAATGTTCAAATAAATAATTAAAGCTACCTCCCTTCCTAAAAATACAAACAGGTCTCTCACCAACATCCAAAAAGTCATTTTCACCCATTAGTAGGTTCCAGTTCTTCATTAATATTTCCTTAATAATGGGGGCATCACATAAAATGGTGGTGGAAAAAATGGATTTATAATTAATGGTATGACTCATCATGTGTAAACCTGGGGAATTGTAATTCCCCGTATACTCTACTTCTAAAGAATCAAGTAGGGGTCCAGTTTGTTCAACACTATTTAAATCATAGCAGACCTCTTGGTTAGTCTGATTGAATGAGTGTGTTCTTAGAATGGGTGTAAAATGTCCATGCTGTCTTTTAACAATAACTTCCCTCATAATATTCTCAATACATTGTAAAGGATATCCTCTTGAGTAGAACATGTCCTTATGTTTGTGACATTCCAACACAAAAGATTCCCATAAGGTAACCATATGTGCAGCGCGGACAAACTGCCCCCTGACCACTGCACGTTTCTGTGAAAAGGGGTGGCACTTGTCAAAGTGAAGAAAAGAGTTGGAATATGTTTCCTTTCTGAATATTTCTGCAATAAATCTCTGGTGCTGGGAGTCCTTAATGAGAAGGATGTGTAGATATGCGGTACTATTTTCTTTTATTGTGTATATAAACCTCAAAAATTATGTTGTGGTATTAATTAATTACATAAAAAGGAGGAAAAGGTCATTTGGTCCTTCCCATAAGATAAAATATCATCCAAATATCAAATATAGGTATGGCAAAATGGAAAAAAACCTAGATGGTCTAAGATACCTTCTTTCCCACTCCAACATAACTATGTTGTCGTACAGACCACTGCAGGCAGAACCCGTTACAACCCCTTGTTTCTGCAGGTAATATTTTTTATCAAATAGGATAAAATTACTTCTAAGGACCATGTCTAAAATTTCTCATACATATTGATTCTCTCTTGGTCAACCCCTTTTAATAGGAGATAGTCACAAAACCACTCTTTCCCTACACCATGTGGAATAGCAGAATACAGGTTAACAACATCAATAGTGACAAAAAGAACATTTTCTTTAAAAATAGTATTGTTAATTTTTTTAAGAAAGTCCCAAGAATCTATACATAGATGATTTTCTTTCAGTAAAAAATTCTTAAGTTCAATATCTAGAAACTTTGCTAGAGGGTGGGTGATTGAACAACTAGCATTCACAATCAGATGCATAGGGGGTTGTTCATTGATTTTGCGTATTTTAGGCAATCCGGAGATGGTTGGGACAATTGGAAACTCAACAGAAAGGTAATGGAGTTCCTGAATAGAAATGAGGCCATTTATAAATAAATAATTTAAGAAACCTTTAATTTTATGGTAAGTACAGTGTAGTTCATTTAGGGAACTCATCTCATATGTATTGGTTTCTAAAATTACCTTCATCTTTAAATTATAGTCCACCATGTTCATAATCACAACAACCCCGCTTATCTGGTTTCATGATTCTAAGCCCAGGTAGTTGTCTCAAATAGTGCAGTTCTAGTTCTTCTTCACCATTTAAGTTATTGTTGCAATGTTTAAGTCTGTTAGATAAAGCTCTAAAATCTAGCTCGTAAACCCTTTCAAAATTGGCCCAAGGCTGGGTGAATGGGGGGATTATATGTGCTAGAAATCAAGAAAGGTCCTTTCACATGTTCTGTTCCCTGAAATAAAACATTTAAATTACGTTTCCTTACAAATAATTTAAGGTTGAGAAGTGTGTTTACTAAATGCAAGTGCTTCTTAGGCACAAAAGTAAAACCTTTTGACAGTAAGTCACACATAAGAACATTCATCGCAACATCAGAAAAATTAAAGACTTTAAAATCATTTCTACTGTTAAATTCAATATGCACAGGTGGGAGAATTACATCATTAACTTCATTTAGTATAGACCTAGGAGATGGTCTACTACAGGTCATTTCTTCCTCCTCTATGTCAACTTCAGTATCAGAAGGTGGGGGAAAAAAGTCAGATTGTAATCTAATATAGAAATAATGGAAAGTTCTAAAAAGTTCAACTCCTCCCCCTCCAGGAGTGGTTTTTCCTCCCCCTGTTGCCTCGACCTGTTCCCCTTTGTGGGGCATAGGATTGTTGTCTTCCTTGGTTGTTGTTGGTACCCCTCTTATTCTTATACGCTCTGATCGTCTGAGCTGGGGAAAATTCTCTTCTCCTAAAAAGGAAGAATCATCCTGTAATACTTGATCATTATTCAAGTCAGTCTCATAACTGTCAGAGTTCATTGAATTAAAGTTTCTGAAAAGTACTGAAAATATTTTGGCTACTTGAAATGCTTACCCTGGATAGCTAGAAGTAAAAATAAAATGTATTGATAGGGCAGCAATGAGCGGCAGATGATTGTAATAAACTGGTGGAATAGTTTATAGAGTTGAATGGGATTCAGTTACTACGCTATTGTTGTTATATGTTTGTTGGCTTTAACAGGAGTATTTAATGTCTTTTATGCCTATGCATCCTAAGTAACCTATAACTCAAATCACTTTTGAGTCTATAGGAAGGACTATTCCACCAGTTTATTACAATCATCTGCCGCTCATTGCTGCCCTACCAATACGAATTAAAGTTTCTATTTAATTGCCATTCTTTGGATGAGGGTGGGGGGTATGCATGATTGTTACTGTAATCATGCTCTTCCATGGCAAGTCTTTTTATCTTTCTATTTTTAATGGCAATAATTTGTTCTTCAATTGACCTAAAGATACGGCAGTAGTCAAATCTATTGTTGTTGAAAAGTTGTTCATAAGTAATAAGTCTGTCAAGATTTGTCACTTCTTGGTTCAGTTTGTTAATCTCAGTTTCATTAAATTTCACCACCATGTCCATGTACTCGAAATTGAACTTGTGAAATAAACTCACAAGTTCTTTGTGAACGAATGAATTAACTATTAGACCTGAAGGGTATCACCACATGCGAAGACCCTTAGGGACTACTTTCAGTCTCAAACATTCCCGAAAGTAGGCATTGTCCATTTGAAGCTTTTTTATCTTGAGCAGAATGCGATCCAGCTCTGAGAGCCGGTCATTAAAAGTACCATCATTCATAGTCATGTTTTTCCCAAAAACCGGACTACTTTTGAGCCAGTCCACCAATAAAGGAATGCTGCTGATGGAGTTAGTAGCACATTTATTTAAAATGTTACTAACCTCGTTGTTATTCATTGCTGGTCTGAATCCAGGCTGTGTAGCTATATTTGAAGCATCAGACAAGTGAGAATTCACGTCGGAAGTCAATGTTACACTCTGGGTGGGGTGTAGAGTGAGCTGCGAGAGCGAGATTTGTTCTAAACAGTCCATCCGCTGATTCAGTTGTTGAATAAGCACAGTGAGGTCACCTAAAAAGTTGTTCATAGGTGAAAGTCCATTATTATCCATAGAGCTACTCTGTGCTCCACTCGATTCAACCTCCATCTGCTGTGATATCCGGAAAAAAATGCAGAATTCATTCAAAACCAAGAAAAACACCAAAACGAAAATAGAAGTCACAAATGGCAGACCAGAGGTAATAAATCCACAGAAATTCAATTTATTAGTCCACAGGTATAAGTGCTTTCATCCCAATCAAATCACATAAGGAACTTCATCAGATGCAATGTTTCAAAATTTAAAAATCAAATAAATAGACTTGAATAGGTGACATCACTTCCTATACTGTATTTAAAGGGAAACTGACAAAGAATTTCATTACTATCTAAATGCAGCCATAAAACATAACACACATAAACTGCAACAATAAACACAGAAGTAAAATGCATAAAATGCACAGAAATATAGGAGTTTCTCAAATAAGTATAAAAATATGTAAATAAGTATATAAAAAAGTATATAAAAAAGCAGTTTTAATAGTATTATGTTCTATCCACACCCCACCATCAATTAATATGCTTTGAGCCTAATACATACAACAGCTAGTACATAACATGCTTCAAATAATTTTTTTACTTGATTCTTTAGAAGTAGGGCATACAGGGAATTACAATTCCCCAGGTTTACACATGATGAGTCATACCATTAATTATAAATCCAGTTTTTCCACCACCTTTTCATGTGATGCTCCCATTATTAAGGAAATATTAATGAAGAACTGTAACCTACTAATGGGAGAAAAATGACTTTTTGGATGTTATAGGTGAGAGACCTGTTTGTATTTTTAAGAAGGGGCTAACTTGAAGTATTTATTTGAACATTTGTATCTTCCACAAATTAATTGTCATATGTCAAAATGTGGAACATGCAAATTTTGTTCATACATTCTTGAAGTTGGTGAGACCACTGTTAACAACAATAGAGTTAAAATACCAGGGAGAGTATCATGCATTATGGAAAGAGTTGTTTACCGTGCATTTTGCTCCAACTGTCCATGTTTATATGTCGGTAAAACCACACTTAAACTTAAAAACAGGATTAGTGAGCATGTTAGGAACATTAGAGATGGATACGACTGTAATGCACTGGCAAAACATGTGAAAGTTAATAAGGGACATCAGTTTAAATTCATTATTTTAGAAGTTCAAAAACATATAGAGAGGGGGGCAGCTTGGCCATACCTTCTTGAAAGGGCTGCATTGATTTGACAACTCAGATTGGATGCTGTACATTGACCTGGCCTTAATGACAGTTTGTTCATTAGTAGTTTAAAACTTAACACCCTCAAAAGATGAACTATATGAATAAACATAATTAGTTTTATGAATTAATATTAACTTTATAATTCAATTTAAAAATATTTTTATAAGTATACATTTTTTTACATTATTTATTAGCAATGTTTTTGCTACTGATTTGATACATTCTATGCATTCTAGGAATATAAACTGAAGAGTTAAAAAAAATTATTTGAAGCATGTTATATACTAGCTGTCGTATGTATTAGGCTCAAAGCATATTAATTGATGGTGGGGTGTGAATAGAACATAATACTATTACAACTGCTTTTTATATACTTTTTTATATGCTTATTTATATATTTTTATACTTTTTTGAGAAACTCCTATATTTCTATGTGTTTTGTGCAGTTTACTTCTGTGTTTATTGTTGCATTTTATGTGTGTTATGTCTTATGGCTGCATTTAGATAGTACTGAAATACTTTGTCAGTTTCCCTTTAAATATGGTATAGGAAGTGATGTCTCCTATCCAAGTCTATTTTTCTGATTTTTAAATTTTGAAACCGTGTATCTGATGAAGTTCATTATGTGATTTGATTGGGACAAAACGCTTATACCTGTGGACTAATAAATCAAATTTTTGTCGATTTATTACCTCTGTTCTGCCATTTGTGACTTCTATTTTCATTTTTATGAGTTAGATCTAGCATGATATACAAGGAAAGTGAAAAAGTAGCAAGCACATAGTTAAAGAGGAATGGAGTTATGTCTATAGAAGCTGGATTGTAATAGATAAGATACGAGTTAAGGAAAATGTGAGGGAAATAATTTAGTTAAAACTAAGGTAATACGTGATTGATAGAGAAAAGAATTAATAGACACAAGGTACAGCATTTAATTCTCACCTTTAAGAAAAACTGATTAAGTTTAGAATGGCTGTCAGGGGCAGCTAGCCAAGTACTTACCTATAAACCTATGAACCCAGTAGTGATTACTGAAAAGTCAGTGTGCAGAGTAAGAGAGAATGTACAGTTACTGAGAGCACAGAGGTGAGGACGAATGGTGGAGAATTTTAGAGCAGATGCAGTAACATAGTAAGGAAATTAATAAAAAAATCCTTTAATTTCTCTTCATAAAGATAGGGGTATGATACATTGTCTAGTTGTGGGAAGCTCTCCAGGTTTGATACATAGATGGAATATAGGGTGTCACTACAGCTATTGTGTAATTGTTTGATATCAATAAGATTTACACCTGCAGATCAGACATGTCTTTAGGGAGAATACCATTGTAGTAGAAAAGAGGGGCATTAACATTAAGCTTGGATTGCTGTAGGGAACAGAAGACTGTATGACAGGCAGAAAAGCCACTGCCTACAAAACACTTGATTGATATACTGTTACCTATGTGATTGTTTGAGTGGTTGTTGTCCATGATGTCTTGGTCAATCAGAACTGCAGGAAGAAGTGTAGAACTGGTCCTGATGTGAACAGCATTTTGAGCAGACCATGTGACTGTTTTTGAGGACTTCTTTACTACAGGCTATGAATGAAAATGATCATTATGTCAATGAATACCTGTAGGTTGGCTACTTTGGTACCATGGAAGAGTGTGTGTGTGTGTGTGTGTGTGTGTGTGTGTGTGTGTGTGTGTGTGTGTGTGTGTGTGTGTGTGTGTGTGCGTGTGTGCGTGAGTGTGTGTGTGTGTGTGTGTGTGTGTGTGTGTGTGTGTGTGTGTGTGTGTGTGTGTGTGTGTGTGTGTGTGTGTGTTTGGCAAAGCTTCATCCTTGTGTCGAATTGAGCAAAACTAATGAGACAGCTTTTCAAATCTTGGCTTACCCTGTGCATGTGTGACTAAGTAGATGGTTGTTCACAGCAGTGGTAGTGTATGCAACCACGTGGTAGTTCACTGCAATGGTTTAGTTAACCAGAGTGGACAATTAAATGTTTGACTGATTTTGTTGTAGATGATGGCTTTAGCAGACACTGAGATTATGCTGATGGATTATATTGCGTATGGATAGGAAAGATGATGGAGTACCTAGACATTTGTAGGAAAAGTGTGCTCAGTGATGTACAGGACTTTGTAAGAAAGCTTCAGCTATAAGTCACTCTCTGTGTCTCCATTCTGACAGAAAAACATGCTTATGTGTGAACTGATTAAAGTTGGGAAAATGCATGTCCTGAGAGTCACTGCATAAATTAAAGGAAGAGAGGATGTTTATAAAAATGGGAGAAGGCAGTACCACTTGATGAAATAGTTGCTAACTGTTTATTGAGTTGAGACTTTCAGTGTGTTCTGGAAGCAAAGTCCATTGCTAGACTGTTACAAACAGAAGTCTGCTTGGCACAAGCAAAATGGTTTCACTGGCCTTGTTTCTTCTGTTCAGAAACAAAGATTAAGATATTTACAGTTACTTAAAAATATATATAAAGACACAGTTCAAAAATAAACTATATGCAGAACCTCAGTACACACTGATCAGTGAAAATGACATTACTTATTGCTCAATACAATGGTAGCACATTAATTTATTAGAAACACTGAGAAAGCCTTACATATACAGCAGCATGACAAGGGTCATAGCATTTGATATTAGGGCTGAGAAAGCTGAACAGCTTCGTAATTAAGAGAACTGTTCCTTGTGGGTATACATAACAGAGGAGAGAAATACCACTGTCAATATCTAGTAGTTGCAATGTAGAGAATATAGGCACATTGCAAGGGACAGAAGAAAATCCAGGAACACAGCAAAAGTCCCAGATCAGAAGCCTTGAAATACTTAAGACAGTTTGAAATGGCAGTATCCCTTGCATGAGTTCTAACTGCAAGTAGCAACAAGCCACTACAGTGTGGTGCTTTCCTGTCACTAAGTGATGTCATTAAATCCGTCCAGTCATATTTGGGCAACAATGATCTCATCTAGTGGGGTTACCTTCTGAAATGTTGGCATTGGAAATGCCAAGTGCTGACATGCAGAAAAAAAAGATCAAAAATACGGGAAAAGAGTAAATCTCAACCATCATTCTCCTCTTTCAAACTTCTATTGCATGGGGGTGGACAAGCCCCCTGCATCCCCAACACCCTCACTATGAATATATTCCAAGTCCGAGATCGCACTACAGTGAGGTAAAGGGAAATCCCCCATTCCAAGCTGTATGCAGATCTCTGTTCACAATGTCAGGATTCCAAAAGTTCGATCATTTGGTCTCAGCCATAATAAATTCCATCTTTCAGGATTTCGGCATTGTGAAGTGTTGTCATATATACATACTAACTCTGAATTTCATACCTCAGAGAAAAAGGAATATTCTGATAAATGGCCATCACTTTGTATATATAAGTCTGATTTTAGGCCATTCAGCCTCTGAGTTTCAGAACTTGCTGCTAGATGATCCCAGCATTTAAAATTGTTACTCATCTAGAGGTTATGTGTATCTCTGCTTAAAACAAGCCAATCTACAGTAGTTCTAAAGTACTTATGCCAAGATGTGACTGACAGCTAAAGCATGCCCAGAAATGACCAAAGACTCTACTGTCAATTGCAGTCGAGGCTAAAGAAAGGTAAAATACTGACAGCAGATTTGCCCCTCCCCCGTACCACCTTACTAGTGTGCTAATCCTAACCCTGCCTCTCCCACTAATATCAACCCTTTACAGGTTCGTATGAAAAAATCTTTCTCAAGCAGTACTAATATACAAGTCACACACACACATCCAAACACACCCACACACACCCACACACACCCTCACTCACACACACACACTAACACGCATGCATGCACGCACACACACACACACACACATGCACACACACACGCACACGCACACACACACACACACACACACACACACACACACTCACACAAACACACACGCATGCACACATGCACGCACACACACACGTGCTCACGCGCGCACGCACACACACATACACATCCACACAAGCACACACGCAGACACGCGCACACATGGACGCAAACACACACACACACACACACACACACACACACACACTCACACACACACACACACACACACACACACACACACACACACACACACACACACACACACACACATGCACACACACACACACACACACACACACACACACACACACACACACACATGCATGCACACATGCACGCAACACACCACACAAGCACACACGCAGATATGTGCATGCATGCACACACACACACACACACACACACACACACACACACACACACACACACACACACACACACACACACACACACACACACACACACACACTCACACACACGCACACACAAACACACACACACACTCACACACACACACACACACACACACACACACACACACACACACACACACACACACACACACACACACACACACAACATTAAATCTAGTCCCTTTCCTTGCCCTTACTCTAACCATAACATGCAAGCACTTTGATATAAATTCCTCCCCAATGCAGAAATGTTGGTATTTCCAAAAGGTTCAGTATTAGTAAATAGCTTAATTTACTTTACACAAGCATATCTTAACTCACAATATGGAAAATCAGTGTTACAAATACCAGCATTTCTTGCATTTAAACCCAAACACTTTGAAGACAAACCACATACCAGCTAATTTATTCAATATTACCTGACTTAATAAAATGAACACTAACTATAAGAAAGATAGGTAGATACACAGACAGATGGATATTATTCATATCTATCGATGTTGTAATATAAAAAAATGAGGCCACAATAAATCACTTCAAAACTTTTCCCAGCTTTCATAGGTTCATAGGTTCATAGGTAAGTACTAGGCTATCGACCTTCGGGCCTATATAAGCCTAACCAAAAAGGTTCCCTGGCTTTTGCCACCCAAGAAAACTATTTTCCTGTGCCACTGTCAAGCAGTGCCGCAGAAGTGATCCCCGGGTTGGATTTTCTATTTCCCATCCAGTCATCAAGATTTTTCTTAAAGAGGGCCAATGAGAAGCTTTGCATGACATGAATGGGTAGTTTGTTCCAGAGTATGGAATGTCTCTGGGACAGGAATCTATCCCTCCAGCATGTTCTGTTTATTGTGGTGACAAGGTTTAGGTCCCTGGAGTGTGTGGTTCGGAGAGACTGGGATTTCATTAAGTGTAGCATGTCCAACAGCTCTGGGTTTGACATAGCTTTGTAAGTTAGGCAGAGATCGCCTCTGAGTAGGTGATATGTGATGCAGTAGAGCTGGAGGTTTTTTAGACAGTCTGCATATGGCATCTGTTTGAGGCCAGTAATCCTCTTAGTGAGGTATTTCTGTGGCCTTTTCAATTGTTGTAGGTGTCCTGTGAGGTACATGCTAAATGGGGCATGGTACTCTATAATGGGTCTGATGAGGGATGGGTAGAGAGGAACAATGACCTCCTTTTTTCTAGAGGAGAACCGTTTTCTGATGAGGTGTGCCATGTAGAAGGATTTCCTGACTACTGTGGTGAATTTAATGTGACCTAAACCTGTACAATTCAATAGAAAAAAACAAATCTGTTAGGGGAAAAAAATATAAAAAATAAAAAATGTACAATAAGCTGGTTGCATAAGTGTGCACACCCTCAAACTAATACTTTGTTGAAGCACCTTTTGATTTAATTACAGCATTCAGTCTTCTTGGGTACACACCTGCCATCAATTAAAGAGCCTCTGATTAACCCCAAATAAAGTCCAGCTGTCCTAGTAGGATTTCCCTGCCATTTACTCAGTTGCCTGCTACAGCAAAAGCCATGGTTCGCAGAGAACTTACAAAGCATCAAATGAATCTCATTGTTGAAAGGTATCAGTCAGTTGAAGGATACAAACAATTTATACAGTACTGAATATACCATGAAAACAGTGAAGACAGTCATCAAAAAGTGGAGAAAATATGGGACAACAGTGACATTGCAAAGAACTGGACATCACTCAAAAACTGATGAAAAGACAAGATGAAAACTGGTCAGGAAGGCTGCCAAGAGACCTACAGCAACACTGAAGGATCTGCAGGAATTTCTGGCAAGTACTGGTTGTGTACTACGTGACAACAATCTCCCATATTCTCCATATGACTGGACTATGAGGTAGGGCTGCAAGACGGAAGCCTTTTCTTACACAGAAAAACATCCAGGCCTGGCTAAAATTTGCAAAACAATACATCAAGTGTCCCAAAACTATGTGGGAAAATGTGTCATGGTCTGATGAGACCAAGATTGAACATATTGGCCACAATTCCAAAAGGTACGTTTGGCACCAAAACAACACTTTGTATCACCAAAAAACACCATCCCCACGGTGAAGCATGGTGGTATCAGTATCATGCTTTGGGGTTGCTTTTCCTCAGCTGGAACTGGGGCTTTAGTTAAGGTGGAGGGAGTTATGAACAGCTCCAAATACCAGTCACTTTTGGCCCAAAACCTTCAGGTGTCTGCTAGAAAGCTGAAAATGAAAAGGAATTTCACCGTTCAGCATGACAATGAACCCAAGCATACATCCAAATCAACAAAAGAATGGTTTCACCAGAAGAAAATTAAAGTTTTGGAATGGCCCAGCCAGAGGCCAGACCTAAATGCAATAGAAGATCTGTGGGGTGACCTGAAGAGGGCTGTGCACAAGAGATGCCTTCACAATATGACAGATTTGGAGCACTTTTGCAAGGAAGAGTTGCAAATATTGCTAAGTCAAGATGTGCCATGCTGATAGACTCCTACCTAAGAAGACTGCACTACTGGCCTCAAACACTTGCCCAATGCAGCATGATTGAAAAAGCTAAGACTGTTCTCTGTTGCATACCGCTTTCTCAGAGGCAATATCTGTCTAACGTACAGAGCCATGTCCAACCCAGAATGGCTGAACATGCTCCATCTTAGCAAAACCAAATCTACTCGAGCTACATGCTCTAGGGATATAAACCTCAACACAACAATGAATAGAACATGCTGGAGGGATAGATTCCCTTCGCAGAGACTTCCCTTACTATGGAACAGGGTCCCGATCTACATAAGATAGAGCCCCTCACTATCACTCTTCAAGAGGAACCTTGATGAGTGGAAGGGTAACAGAAACTTCACAACGGGGATCACACCAACAGCACTACTAGATAGGGGCCAAGGGTACTAGCTGCTAATACAAGGGTCTAGGAAACTAGTAAAGGGGTGGTGAATACCGCACAACGTGGCTGGGCTAATATATGCCTTCGGGCAGATAGCCCAGTACCAACCTATGAACCTATAAAAGGTACTTCAAGACAGTATTAGTTTAAGCATGTGCACACTTATGCAACCAGCTTATTGTACGTTTTAAATTTTTTATATTTTTCCCCTCACAGATTTGTTTGTTTTTCAATTGAATTGTACAGGTTATAGATCAATCATGCTCTCATTTTTTATATCACAAAAACCTGGCATTTTAACGGTGGGTACACTTTTTATATCCACTGTATATATATATATATATATATATATATATATATATATATATATATATATATATATATATATAGATATATATCTAGTAACCTAGTGCCTGCTGAGCCAAGGAAGCACACCATTGTAGCACAAGAAGAAAATGATGAGTTAGAGAAGTACAACTGCTTTAGTAACTGCAGGGTTGCTCTTTAATAAGGTTATGCTAGAAGCAGGAAAAACATGAAGTTAATAGTAATAAGTTACCTTTACGCCTGCATTAGGGACATTATTCCTGATAAAACCGGATTTATGAGTTAAGAGAAGAGAAGAGAAGAGAAGAGGCATTACCGTGAGTGACAAGAATTGTCAAACAGATTCCCTGAAAGGAGAAATTTGGAAGACTTCCCTGAAGCAAGGAAGGGATAAACACTGATATCCTGCATGCAGAAGGAAATCTTGTCGAGTTATTGAAATAGCTGCATGCTTGGATTAAGAAATTGAGCTGTTTTTTAAAAGAACTGATTTGGTTTTGAAAAATGCTACAGCATGCATGTTCATTTATACATATAGACATACACATCCATTTACATGCAGAGAAACTGTATTTAGGACATATATAGGACATATATAAAAATGCATAATTATTGTATAGATCCGTAAGAAAAATGGAAAAAAAAGTGCACCTGTCTTTGCTATCAGCAAACAAAGTACTTTTGTTTTATTTCTACCATAATGCTCCATCTCAAACAGCTCAACAGGGAAAACATTTGTAAACAAGCTTCAGCTGCAGGAGTACCAGGCTTTCTTCCTGGCTTTACCAATCAAAAAAGATATCTTGTGTTGAATGTAGTCCCATGCCACATCCACAAGGAACTCCAGATGAGCGGTTGAACTCCACTAACTTTAAATCTGGGGGTGAAACCATGTTCACACCACACTGCATATCACTAGATAATACATTCAGTGGCCTTTTGATTCCACCTTATTGGGGGATTTTCCATGCACAAGGTACACTTAAAGGTGCATTCTGCATTGTCAAATGCAGGATATTACTATCTATCTATCTATCTATCTATCTATCTATCTATCTATCTATATCTATCTATATCTATCTATGTATCTATATCTATCTATCTATATATCTATCTATCTATCTATCTATCTATCTATCTATCTATCTATATCTATCTATCTATCTATCTATCTATCTATCTATCTATATCTATCTATATCTATCTATGTATCTATATCTATCTGTCTATCTATCTATCTATCTATCTATCTATATCTATCTATATCTATCTATGTATCTATATCTATCTATCTATATCTATCTATCTATCTATCTATATCTATCTATCTATCTATCTATCTATCTATCTATCTATCTATCTATCTATATCTATCCATCTGTAAGCTATATATCTATATACATACATTCATGTCAAATTATACATATGTATTTATTTATGTAACTTTGACTCTTCCCAGTGTTATGCTCACCTTTATATTTTCATAGATTAATAGAGTTAAACTTACTTCTGAGTTTACTAATCAACCAACAAAATAGTAAATCATAGGAAAAAAAAAAGCCTGAGTGCAAACATGCCTCTTCATTTCTAGTGGAAAGCCCGTTTGGGTCATATAGAAATTATACGTTTGCCATACAAAGGAAGACAAAGGAGGAAAAACAGACAAGACTATTAATTTTGTCATTTTAATTATTCTGGGGCTACAGCCTAAAAATTACATAAAGGATATTATTGAAAAGACAGTTAAACTGAAGGGAATCTATTTCACAAGGAAGCTTTGAACTTTCACTTTTTTTAATAAAATGAGCTACTACACATGAATACAGTGGGAGAAAACAATATATCATAGATGACACATGTAGAGTGTTGACAATATTTTATCCAAAACAGAGCTTCATTAGAAAATTGAAGGACTGCAATAAATATTGTGTCATCTCTTTATGTAGGAAGACTCATAAAGAAGGTTATCACTGATAACATTGGCTTTGCAATATTAGTTTCATTGTGAAGTAAAGAGGAGTGTCTTGTGCCTTCTTTAGGGACTTGGAAATAAATACAAATTAAAGCAGTAAATAGCCTATAATTAAAAATAGAACTATGCTTGTATGAGGCATAATTTATGAATGTAATTCATTTACCAATGCTATGAGCTGAAATGCTTTCCAAAACAGAAAACACACTTTCTTTTTTTTCTGGAGAGTAAGACCTACACATGCAAATTAAATAGTTTATAACCCAAGGGCAGAAAGGTGGTTTCTGATTTATGAGTGGTTTGCAGAAGAAAATTTAATTACACAGAAAAGCACAAACACAGAAAAGGTACACTAAATTATCATCTAGGTTTAGGAAAATCATTTTATATTAAACAGTTACATCCCAGTTGGATCACTGTATACATTATTTGCTGCTGATTCCATTCACACTGAAGAGAATCAGATTAAATATGTCAACAATAGTTGCATTAAACACATATATCCTCAAAGTGGGTGTTCACTTCTTTCAAAGTGATTTTGTTTTTTAAACTGCCAGAACCTAAACAGATGGGATGGTAATCAGGAAAATGAAGTACTCCGGTAAGTTTAAGTCTAGTATAAAACATGTATTATGACATATCGTGCATGGATCAAAACCTAAATCTTCTAGTTTTACTGCTTTTATTTATTTCTGTTCACATTATTTAGGTGGGTTCCTCTGAGCAGCTGGTAATATCTTTCTGATAGGATGTCAACACTTTATTATTGACAACTGGAAAAGAAAAAAATATGTAAAAGTTCAAAAGTTAAATTAATTAGTTTAGATAATACTTCATACTTTTAAAATGCATTATGAATAATGTGAAAATCACACTTTATGATGGTACATTTAGATCAGCGGTTTTCATACTGCTGCTGTTATTATTGTGAAAACTGAGAAGGAATTAATACACATTGAAGCCATCAACTTCTGTCAGAACAGTACATAACTGAGTTCACGGCTGTAGGAGGGCCATGTCCTATGACCAAGGAATAATTACAAAAACAATAAATAAATAAATAGAAGATAGAAAGTACAGGCTATACAGCCTTGCTCCCAGGGTATCCTTTACCATACCTAGTAAAAGAAATACATACCATCTGAGTTTCTTGCTCTACAACAGTCTCTACCACTTTTCATGTGAAAGTTCATCTGGCTTCAGCTCCTTATCTTTAGCAATGTAGAAAGCAATCTGGGTCTATTTCGCACTAGCACCACTACCTTTCTCTTCTACAATACCCAGTCTGCCATCTTAAAACCAAAGGTTGGTCTCTTGATCAGACACAAAATGAATTATAAACTAGACAATCAATACATGGATTATCCATATCAGTCTTGACCTAGATGCATCTGTCAAGCAAAGCAGCAAAAATCTTGATTTTTCATGTTAAGAGGTTAACTATCCTCACCCAGTACCCAGCTTGTGACTGCCACAATTGCTTTTATTGGGAGATGCATGCATGTAGCCATACATGCAAAACTTTCCGAGTAAGCATCTTACACTTTAAGCAATATGAAACTCACCAGGCTTGCAATGCTGATTTATTTTTGCCTTCTACTTCCAAGATTGGTAAATCAATGTCAGCAAAATAGTTGCATCCTCAACTTGTGACCTTTCCAGCAAGAGTGCCATTAACTGAACACAGGTCGTCTGAAGCTCACTAAAGGATTTATTTCTATGTATCATACTGATGCTCAAATATCAAATGCATTGGAAGAAGCTGTCTCTTCCAATTCAGATCTCAATTTGCTTACAACATGGTGACATTCACTCTGTTTTTAAAGACTGTTCCGACTGTTCCCCTAATTGTCTGTTTACCAACCTCTTCTTATATACAAGCACCGGACTAAGGCTTGTATTAACTTATTAAAACCCCACCTCTCCTGCACTCTTCCACAATCTTCTTAAAACACTTCCAATTTAAGAGCAGCAACAAACTTATTTCAGCTCTGACTCTTGGAAGTCAATCTCTTTTGACAAAAAATACCTTGCTTCTCTTCAATATCTCTTCTGTTATTTATGCTAATTTTTGCTTCCTTTTTTACCAATACACAACTTAAACTTTAGTGCAGTATTATGGCATTGATAATTTTAATGTTTTCTAGTAAATTAAGTGGTCTAATATTTTCTTATTAGTTTGTACAGCATTTACTTCTAGATAGTTTTCCTTGATGTATCTTAATTACCTGTCTTTAACAAATGTATCCTTTCTTATTAATGAGCTGAACCCATCCTTGTTCAGTTACTCCTTTCTTGACCTAGAAACTGCAGTCAATCTTTTAAAGATTCATAACCTTACTGCCTTCCCCTAGCCGTAGGATCCATAGCTCCATTAAAATTCACCAATTTCACTAAAAATTTCCCAACTCTTCTTATTAACCATTCCATTAGAATCAGATCTTCTGAATACACTTGCGCCATCAGTACAGAAGTGCTCCGTACTAAATGGTAACAACTTTACCAGGTGCAAATTCCAGGTACATCTTGTACAATTCTTACCCAAACCTGTCTGTGCTGCCTAAACACTTTTTTCCTGGATGAGCACTGCACATAAGTGGATACTATTTATTCCATGTTGACAGCAGCAAAATGTTGGCTAATACTAGTACATATAATCCCCTGTTTATAATGATTCTTAGTACTACATGACCAATGTGTGCACTGAGACATTTCTCGGACTGACATGAAGTCAGCTTTCCAGAATTGTTGATATGAAAATCAGCAAAGCTATACATGCAGATTATTATTTTTTTTAACCATGTAACAACTTTATTAACATTGCATTATCAATTCCATACAAAATATTGAAAAGAGCATAACAAGCATCCTCACAGAAAACCCTGCTCAGGGTCTATGTTCCCCCGTACCCCCAATGAAGCAAATCCATTGATGATCTCATTGAATGGAATTCCGCATGTAAACTAATGAATGACAAGGAAATATAAAAGTAGCACTGTCCAGGTTTCTTTCTACACTACCCTTTCTACAAAATAAAATGCCTTAAAGCATAAGAATTATGAATGCAATTACAAAAGCAAACAAGCAAGCAGACAACGAAACAAACAAAAATAATAATAATGAGGAAGAAGATCACAAAACTAGGGGCTCTTTTCTGGAATATAAATGTTAACAACTTAGAAATTCTCGAAAAAATGTTCAGTTTTTCTAGGGAAGAAGAAAACATTTTGAGGCAAGATCAGAGGTATCCCTAAAACATATGGAAGATTGAGAGGTATATCCACTATGGGGTCTGGAAAAAGTTGTAACAGAAGTCTGTCCTATGGTACCCTAATGGCTAGAGAGACAGAGAGAGAGAGAAGAATGGGATGCTGATTTGTTTTGCCACAGCATCACACTTGCTGCTGACTAACAGATTCAGACAGACACATTAGGTTGTGTTGATGTCTAGCTTACTGGTTTAGCTTGACAGTGACATTACTTTTCCTACAACAATTACTGTTACTGTGTCCATTTCCCTACATTTCTTCTCCTTAGAAAGTTCTACATACACTGCATTGTCTGTAATGCACACTTTTGAGCTCACGAAACAAAAAGGTTAGCATGATTCTTGGCCTTCTTAGTGTTTGCTTTGGTGTGAGTCATAATGGAAAGAACAGTCAGAAAGAAAAAGATGTGAATAGCTCCATTATAGGGAGTCAGGGTGAATTTCCTTGAGCATCAATTGCCTGAAGCAAATGATACTAAGGAACATAATGCTGATAACTGTTTTTCATAAGAAATCATTGCTGGTACAACTTCTAAGTGAGCATTGTCAATGGTTCCTTGTTTGTTTGGGGGGGAGTTGGATTTTTCCCTTCAAAACGTTGGTGCAACAGTGGAGCTGGTATATATGTGTTCTGCTAGTATCTGTGTGGCGGGGGGATAACCACTTCAAAAAATGCTTAAGGTTAACTTTTTCTCTTGTTTACTGTTGTTGCATTATATTTTACCCTTTGTGATTTTCATGATTTTGCATTTTGATAATTCATAGTAGAAAAATACAAATATTGCTGCCACAGCATTTATAACATTTTCATTTTATATGTATGTAGTCCTTTACTTTTGTCAGACAAGTGTCAAAAAAGGTCCCGGCAATCTGAAGATGGAATCAATGGTGGTGTGGCCACCCAGCCCTGTCTGTGCAGGATAGCCTCCATTTGGAGCTTGGCATTTTAGGTCCTGCAACAACTATGAGCAGTGTATCGGTCATCCCAGTTTTTAGCTGCGAGACTGGAAAAAAGTTCAAGTTTATTATGTTTATCAACAGAATAAAACAGAATAGTAATAAAAAGCTTTCCTCCTTATTATGATAATAGCTTTAATGATACATTGCCATGCGTCATCTTTCCTGAAAGGCAGTCCTTGCTTTTAAACATTGTGTTCTACTTTCCACATCCTCTTGGAGAAGGATGCAAATTGTGCTACTTTCTAGTATTTTTAAACATCAAGAATGTCTCTATTGATACTTTATTTTCTACCTAATTTTATTTATTTTTATTTTGTTAACCAGGTTAATCTTACTAGGCCTGTGACCTCTTTTCAGGTGAGACCCAAGGTGGATAAATTTGACCAGGATATCAGGGAACTCTTTGATAGGTGCTGTGGGATCATTTACATCCACCTGGGCTACTATGAAGTTGAGGTGATGGGACCTTGATTTAACATCTCATTTGACAAGTGAAACACCCAGGTATACAGGACCCCCACCACCACCACCACCACCACCACCACCACCACCACCTGTGCAGCATTGCAGTATCAGCAATCCAATCTCCATCAGTGAGAATAGAACCCACAGACTTCTAGTCTTCTAGCACAAATGCTGAGTGTGCTGTCTGTTGCATAACTGATGTGACAAATTTCTGATGAAGATAAGAGAATCTCATTATGCATCCTACGGTAATGTTACATATTAAAGCAATGCAGCAGACTACATATCACCAGCACATGTTCTTCTAGAATGTAGGTTAATTTTCTGTTTTAAGTTAGTACTAAAAGAATTGGATCTTGTAAAGGTCTTATAATTATAATAACTGCAGATGATATTAATGAAGACTTCCATAAACAAAAGGATGGCAACATTTACAGATTGCTAAAAGAGTCTTTTAAACCATCCAGTCAGAACTATATTTACACTTCCTTAGCAAAATTATCCTTTTGACAATGCAACATCCTTTCATTCTCCCTTCCTATTTGCAAAATGTCACTTTTTACATGAAAAAAAAAGATAGGATGACTTTATCTTGTACTTCTCCAGTCTACTGTAACTGATTTTGTTGTATTTGAATGTAATCAGGTGCAAATAAGACATGTCAAATCCTCTAAGGACATCTTTGAGGAAACCTTTGCAAGCACAGCCAAGGATAACCATAAGACCTTTTACAGCTATGTATGTAGCCTAAAAGGTAGGACCCAAGCACGTGCTGAATTAATGATTAATGTCATCGCACACACACTGATCCCACAAGGATAGCACACCTGCTAGTGGATAGATTTGGCAAAATATCATTCCCTTATCCTCTCCAAAGTTATCACAAACCTTAGCACAAACTTCAACCCCTCCCTATATATCTGAAGAACAGGTCATTAAAGCCTTGTCCAAGACAAAAAACACAGCCACTTTGGGACCAGATGACATAACGGGCTAAAACATGAACTAGCATCACCATTAAGTACCCTTTTCAAACACAGCCTAACCACAGGCTTTGTTCCTGCAGAATAGAGAAAAGCAGCAGTTATTCCCCTCCACAAAGGTGACCTAGTAACAGACCTGGTAATTATAGGCCCATCATCTGCAGTTATTTTTTTAGGCAAGGCTCAAAAGACAAACCCACCTCCATAGGTATCACAAGGGATAAGAAACTAATAGCAATGCTACTCAATGCCAGAAGTCTAAACCTCAAGATGCACGCACTCAAAACTCTCCTTAGCCTGGAGAACATCGATATCTGTGCAGTAACAGAAACCTGGTTCAAGGCTCCCGAGAGCACCCCAGCACTACCAGGTTATACCTCATACCATGCTTTTCAGCCCCAAAACTTGGACCGGACCACAAAAGAAGGGGGAGTATCAACATTCGTCAAAGATACCCACACCTCCAGGTTGCTGGCACAGCATGATGCATCAGAGATTATCCATGTGCAACTAACAGTGGGTAAAACTGCCTTCCAGTTTATAGCCTGCTACAGACCACCCTCCCAAACCCAGGAACCCCACTCGACCTTCCTGAGAACACTGGTAAAATATGAAGGTCTCTCCAAACACCATTATATTGGGCGACTTCAACTACCCAAACATAGACTGGGAGCATTACTCTAGCTCCAACACCCTAGCCCAAAGGTTCCTAGAGTTTATAAACTCAAATGCTATGGAACAACTTGTTACCACTCTCACAAGAGGAGAAAACATACTGGACCTGATCATCACCAACAAGGGGACTCTATGCTCCAGACCAGAAGTGTATCCCTCATTGGTAAGATCAGACCATAAACTAATCTCTCTGGATATTCAAATCCCGACTCCACCCCCTGCCCTAAAAACCACAGTGAAAAACTTCTCTAATGCAAATTTCACACTCCTCAAAACCGAGGTGGAATCCTTCAAAGCCCCCTGGCCTGTGGAAAATACGGCCCAGACCGCAGAATCCTTTATAAACGCATTCTATGAACACCTTCAGGAATGCATGGATCATGCAATCCCAAATAAAACCAAATCCCAATCCTCCAAAGGCAGACGTCCTGTCTGGTGGACCCCAGCCATAAACAAACTGTACAATAGAAGGAGGAAGCTACTACATGATAGAGCAAAATCCCAAAAAGGGAAGGCATCTCTGATCAGTATTAGCAAAAAACTACGGGCACTCATAAAATCGTCTAAGGCCAGCTTTGAGAGAAAAATTTCACAGGACACTAAGGATAATCACAAGGCTTTCTTTAGTTATGTTAGGAACCTGGGTGGGAATTCCCAGATATGCTCAGAATTAGTCCAAAATGACAAAAAATACATCGAACCCACAGATATTGCCAACATCCTAGCTGACAGGTTCAGCACAAACTCCCCCCCCCTCCACACCAAATGGGCAAATATCTATCCCAGCAGAGTGCTGCCCCCCTGACATCTCAGATGCTCAGGTAAGAGCTGCCCTCTCCAAAGCAAAAAACACAGCATCAATGGGACCAGACAGTGTCCCGGGCTGCATCCTACATGAACTCCAAGAAGAGCTAAACCCAAACATAAAACTACTGTTCAATCTCAGCCTTACTACAAGATATATACCCAAAGAGTGGTGTACAGCAACAGTGGTCCCTCTCCACAAAGGTGGTGCCTCAATGGATCCTGGAAACTATCGCCCCATAAGCCTGACTAGCTTGGTCTGTAAACCTATTGAAAGAATCATCATGGACCTCATAAATAAAGATATTGGGGACCTACAGACACTGGATCCTACCCAGTTTGGCTTTATTAAGGGCAGATCCTCCCTCTTAAACCTGGTTGATTTCTTTGAAACAGTCACTAAGGCCATTGACGAGGGGAAGGTGGTCCACACAGCCTACCTGTACCTCGCAAAAGCCTTCGATACAATACCCCACTCGGGCATTATAGATAAGCTCACCAGCTTAAAAATAAACCCCTATGTCACTAGATGGGTTGCAAACTGGCTCAAGGACAGAACCCACATGGTTAGAATTGCTGGAGCCATGTCAGACTCCAAACCAGTTACAAGTGGCATCCCACAAGGCTCAGTCCTGCGACCGCTCTTGTTCGGTATATATTTCTCAGAGGTACAGACCAACACGGAAGGACTGTGGCTGACCAAGTTTGCAGATGACTGCAAACTGGGCACCATAATCGACACTCCAGCCGACACAAGCATCCTCCAAAAGGCCTCATAGAAACAGACAACTAGTGCCAGAGCCATGGCCTCAAGCTAAACGCCAACAAGTGTATAGTCATCCCCTTTGGCAAAAACAAAGTGCCCACAAATTACCACATAGGTGGTAATCCATTAAGTACAGAAGAAGTAATTAGGGACCTGGGGACCCAAGTTGATAGCAATCTCTCATTTGACAACCACGTGGCCAAAGTGGTTAGAAAAACATTTTATATAGCCCACCTAATCATGAAGGGATTCACATCTAGATCAGGGGAGGTCATTGTGCCTCTTTACTCATCCCTCATCAGGCCCATAATTGAGTACAATGCCCCTTTTGGGATGTACCTTACCAGCCACCTGCAGCAACTGGAAAGACCCCAAAAGTACCTCACCAAGAGGATCAAAGGGCTCAAACAGATGCCATATGCTGCCTGGTTAAAGAAACTCCAGCTCTATTCAGTGGCATACCGCCTGCTCAGAGGCGATCTGTGCCAGATGTATAAAGCCATGTCCAACCCAAAATTAATGGACATGCTGCACCCCAGAAAATCCAAATCCCATCGAGCTACGCACTCGAGAGACTTGAACCTCAGCACTGAAATAAAATAGGACATGCTGGAGGGACAGATTCATAACCCAGAGGCTCCCTTCACTCTGGAATAAAATCCCAGTCCAGGTAAGGCAGAGTCCCTCATTGACTCTCTTCAAAAGGAATCTTGATGAGTGGATGGGAGATCATAGGTTTACCCCGGGTATCACTTCTGTGTCACTGTTAGACAGAGGCACAGTATACGAACCTTGAAAAAGGGCATAACAAAATTATTTTAAAATGGGTGGCGAAAACCAAACACACTCTGGCTAGGCTTATAAATGCCCTAGGGAAGATAGCCTAATATGGACCTATGAACCTCTAAGTCTGACCATCCTCATCTATTAGACCATGGAACATATCATTGTGGACCTCATAAATAAAGAAGAAGGTGACCTCTGTACCCTGGGTCCAACTGAATTCGGCTTTGTCAAGGGCAGAGCCTACCTGTTAAATCTGGTGGATTTCTTCAAAAATGTGACCAGGGCCATTGACATGGGCAAATCTGTGCACACAGCACACCTCAACTTGCAAAGGCTTTTGACACAAGCCCATACTCAGACATTATGATAAACTTAGCAAACTGAATGCAAATACCTTTGTTGTAAGATCGGTTGCCAACTGGATCACAAGCCAGACACAAACCTATGTTCCACACCTGAGGTAAACTCGTCATTGGTAAGATCAGATCACAAACTAATCACACTGGACATCCACATCCCGACCCCCCCCCAGTCAAGGAAATCAAGGTAAAAAACTTCTCTAAAGCCAACTTCACACTCCTCAATACCGAGGTGGGAAGGTTCAAAGCTCCCAATCAAATAGAAAATGATGACCCCTCGGCAGAATCCTTTACAAGTGCATGCTATGAACACCTTCTAGAATGCATGGACCGAGCCATCCCAAGTCAAACCAAGACCAACTCCTCAAAAAAGAGGAAGCCAGTCTGGTGGACCCTGGCCATAAATAAACTTTACAACAGAAGGAGGAAACTCCTGCAAGATAGAACAAAATCCCTAAATAAGAATGCATCTCTGATTAACATCAGTAAAAAACTGTGCTCCCTCATTAAATCATCCAAGGCCAACTTCGAAAGAAAAATAGCCAAGGACTCTAAGGATAACCACAAGGCCTTCTTTAACTATGTCAAGAGTCTAGGGGCAAACTCTCAGATATGCTCTGAGCTAGTGCATAATGGCCATAAATGCACTGAACCAACCGACATTGCCAACATCCTGGCTGACAAGTTCAATGCAAACTTCACCCCCCCTCTCCACCAAAGGGGCTAGTACCCAACCCAGGAGAATGTGGCACTCCAGATATCTCAGACACACAAGTAAAGACAGCCCTTGCAAAGGCCAAAAACACAGCATCAATGGGACCAGATGCTATCCCAGGTTGTGTCTTACACGAGCTTCAAAATTAACTAACCCCCCATCTCAAATCACTATTCAAACTCAGCCTCTCTGCAGGCTATGTACCCAAAGAATGGCGTACAGCAACAGTCGTACCACTCCACAAAAGTGGTGCCACAACTGACCCTGGGAACTATCGCCCTATAAGCTTGACTAGCTTGGTCTGCAAAGCCATGGAATGCATTATCATGGAGCTCGTTAACAGGGACATTGGGAACCTCCAGACACTGGACCCCACCCAGTTCGGCTTTGTTAAAGGCAGATTTTGCCTCCTGAACTTGGTCAACTTCTTTGAAACAGTCACCAAGGCCATAGATGAAGGGAAGGTGGTCTACACAGCATATCTGGACCTCACTAAGGCGTTCAACACCATCTCACACTCAGGAATCATAGAAAAACTCACCAGCTTAAATATCAACCCCCATGTCATGAGATGGGTTTCCAATTGGCTCTCAGACAGCACCCACATGGTAAGAGTGGCAGGTGCAATGTCTGACTCTAAACCAGTCACAAGCGGAGTCCCACAGAGCTCAGTCCTGGGACCCCTCCTGTTCGGTATATATTTCTCCGAAGTACAGGCAAAGGCGGAGGGACTGTGGCTAACCAAGTTCGCAGATTACTGTAAATTGGGTGCAATAATTGACTCTCCAGCTGACACAGACATCCTGCAAAAGGGTCTCACAGAGACAAACACTTGGTGTTAAAGTCACGGCCTCAAGCTAAATGCCAAAAAATGCATAGTAATCTGATTTGGGAAAAACAAAGTACCTACAAACTACCACATAGATGGGAATCCACTAAGTACAGAAGAAGTAATTAGGGACCCTGAGTACCCAAGTAGATAGCATGCTCTCCTTTGATAACCACATAGCCAAAACGGTCAGGAAATCCTTCTATGTGGCACACCTGATCACAAAGGGTTTCTCATCCAGATCCAAGGAGGTGATTGTGCCCCTTTACTTCTCACTCATTAGGCCCATAATAGAGTACAATGCCCCATTTGGGATGTACCTCACTAGACACCTGCAGCAACTAGAAAGACCACAGAAGTACCTCATTAAGAGGATTAAGGGCCTTAAACAATTACCCTATGAAGCACAACTAAAAAAGCTCCAGCTCTTCTCAGTCACTTACCGTCTGCTCAGAGGTGACCTATGCCTGACCTATATGGCCATGTCAAACCCAGAACTAATGGACATGCTTCACCTCAAAAAAAACAGGATCCCTCAGAACCACTCATTCTAGTGACTTGAACCTATGTACAGCAATAAACAGGACATGCTGGAGGGATAGATTCCTGTCCCAGCGACTCCCCTCCCTCTGGAATAGAATCCCAATCCATATTCGACAGAATTCCTGTATGACCCTCTTCAAGAGAAATCTTGATGAGTGGATGGGTAATTGTAGGTTCTACCCTGGGATCGCTTCAGGAGCCCTGTTGACAGAGGCCCAGGTTACTAATCTAATGGGGATGCGAAAGCCATCACTCTGTGGCTAAGCTTATAAATGCCCATAGGCAGATAGCCTAGTACTTACCTATGAACCTATGTGCTGTCAAAGTGTGTGAGTCCACTACAACCAGCAGACCTGTCACCAGGAGGTTACCACAAGGGTCACTGCTGGGACCCCTACTGTTTGGTATATACTTCTCAGAAGTTCAGGCCAAAACTAAGGTGTTGTGGCTGATCAGGTTTGCAGACAACTGCAAAGTAGCTGCAATTATTGAATCCCTAAATAATGTCAGGGTACCTTGTTGGCTAGGCTTATATAGGCCCTAGGGCCAATAGCCTAGTACCTACCTATGGACCTATGAACTATACTCTGTATCATATAGACTTCTTAGGGGAGACTTATGCCTGGCTTACAGAGCAAACTCATACCCAAACCTAATGAACTTGCTGCACATCTGTAAATCAAACTGGACTAGAACTGCCCTGTCCAGGGACCTAAGTATGGCCTGTGACTTAAATCGGTCATGCTGGATGGACAGATGTTTCTCCCAGCAACTGCTGCATCTTTGGAATAGGCTACCAATTCTTGTGAAATAGAGCACCTCTATGACACTGTTCAAAAGAAACCTGGACAAGTGGCTGGGGCATCATAAATTCTTACTGGGGATAGCACCCACAACCCCCCTGATGAACAGTCATTACTAAATGCAGTCCTGGGTATTGACTAGTGTGTCTATGGTATTACATTGGGATGAAATGGCTAGGGTTGAAATGTCCTCTGGGTTGATAGCCTAGTAAACTCCTTTGAACCTATAATTGTATAATTATAGAGGAGTAACCGGTGAGAACTATGTGTCTAGGTATGAAAAAGTATAAAAACAACTTTGAAATTTGTAATGTAAATGCACTAGTTATCTTACAATGAAAACATTATTTTTTTAAAGGATTAGACCATTTTTGTATGAAATACACTAAACAGTGAAAACAATAAGAGGGCAAAAGAAATGATTTAGAAATGCATGCAAAATTAAGACCATCCAAAAGAGTTAGTTAACCTATGAGGAAAAAATGACATGTTTTGTCATTGATTCTGGAGGCAAGAAGTTTAGAGCTATGGTTATAGATATAGTCCCATCTTATTATGTTCTTGTCAATGACAGAGTCAGTTTACAGCTCATGCAGTGGAGGAGTCAGGTGCATAAGGGCAAGGGGGGGATAGATACCATTAGTTGCTGTCTCATACATTTTGAGTTTTCTGCCTGCAATCTAGCACTCTTCCAGTAATGGGAGAAACAACATCATCACAGAGAAGATTTTCAGTGACCATAGCATGGAGATAACTGAAGCTATTTGATGCTACATGCAGAGATTTGCAGGAAGTCAGCGTCTCTTCACAGATAGGGCATAATAAAAAAATCCTTGGAGTACAGGCAAGTGTATGTAATGCTGCTAGCTGCTTTGCTCCACATTTCCATTTCCCATTCTGACTTGTGGTCTGAGCTCCAGGAGTAGTACTGGAGGAAAAAAAGTTAGGAAGTACTGAAGCAGTACTCATTATCTGGTGGTCAGCTGGGAGGAATGTGAAGGAATAAAAATAAAAAGTAGTAAAAAGAAAAATGAGTAGACTCCAGCTGCTTTAGAAGCTGTACGGTAAGTCTGCAGTTGATTAAATCTAGCTACTAATTAACTTTAATAGTTTTAGAAACTGATGTCAGAGTTGAAATTCTTTATAAGTTTATTAGTTCAAAGGTATATACTAAGCTTAAGCCTAGCTGCACAACCCATCTAAATTGTGTCCCCATGGGGTGCAGAACAGTGGGTGAATTTTCGATTTCCCATCGAATGGTCAAGGTTACATTTGAATAAGGCTCTGGATGGACTCTAATTCACATGGATAGAAAGCCTGGTCCAGGGTATGGAATCCTTTGAGACACATCTGTCTCACCGGTATGTTCTATTTATGTTGCAAACAAAGTTATACTCCTTGGAACTATTGTTTCTGGTACTATTCATATTGTGGATGTGCAAAAGATCCATCAGGGCTGTATTTGAGGATGCTTTATATACCAGGCATAGATCTCCTCACAGTAACCTGTAGGAGACTGAGTATAGAGATAGTGCTCTAAGGAAATCTAAATAGGACAGTGTGTTAATACTCTGGATTCTTTTGGTGAGAAATCTCAGTGGATATTCCAACTGTTCATATGCTTAGTCAGGTACATGCCAAAAGGGGCATTGTACTCAATGATGGGTCTGGTAAGAGCTAAGTAAAGTGGTACTATAACTTACATGGACCTAGATGCCATACCCTTACTTATAAGTTGGGCAACATAGAATGATTTTCTTACTACCTTGACTACATGTTGGTCAACGGCCAGATTACTGTATATGTATGTTCCCAGATCCCTAACTACTGGATAAAATCTTAGGGCTGTCTAACTAATGGAATAATTAAAATGTGTGGACTTTTTTCCAACGTGATACACTTCTTGGCATTGAGTTTTAACCCATGGCTTTGGTACCAGTCATTTATCTGTGTTAGACCCACTTGCAAGATGTTAGGGTCATGGTAGAATCTATGATAGCTCCAAATTTGTAGTTGCCTGCAAACTTGGTGAGCCAGAGGCCCTTGACATTAGCCTTGACCTCTGCAAAGTAGATGCTTTACAGGAGAGGGCTTAGCAATAAGCCCTGAGGTACTCCTCTGGTGACCAGTCTGTTGGTGGAAGTTGTCTCACCAATCCTGACTTCTTGGGTCCTATTAAGTAGGGATTATGTCTAGTTTGGTGAGTTTATCAACAATACTTGAGTGAGGTGTTATACTGAATTCATTAGCCAGATCTTGGCAGCTGGTATGTATTCATTCATTGCCTTGCTGATCTCAAAGATGTCCATTAGGTTAAGTAGGCATGGCCTAACTTTGAAAAATCCAAACTGGGATGGGTCCAGTGGTTGTAGGTTGGCAACGTCTTTGTTGCTCATTTTCAAGATAGTTCATTCCATGCCATTGTATATTAGACTAGTCAAACTAATGGATCTCTACTTTGCAGGGTCATTTGATGCTCCACCCTTGTGAAGAAGGTTAACCTTTGCAGACTTACATCCATGTGGTATGTAGCCTGTTTTGAAGCTTTTAGCTGTAAAATGACTTGTAATCCTGATAGGTTATGCTTTAAATTATTTTAGGAAGTAATATGTGATATTATCTGGACCCAATGAAGCTGTTTTCTAATCTTAGTGAGTGCTGCCATGACCTGCTCCCTGTTAATAGTTCAGAGGGAGGGGATTGTGTTAGGAGGGATTTCACAAGGGTTAGCACAGGGAGAGGTGGAGGATGAAGTCAGAGTTGAATTTGTCAGCAAGCAGATTTTCTTTGTCTCTCTGCTCGGTGAAGGTAGTGCTATTTCCCACCAGTTCAGCACACTGCTTTGAGTTACCTTTAAGGTTTTAGACATAGCTATAGAAGGACGTCTGGTTGTCTTTAGCCAGAGAAGCTATCTTGACCTCATAATTTGCCTTGTTGCATTTAATTAGTCCTCTTAGTTTCCTGTTTAGTTGAATTAATGAGCCCCTGCCCCTATGAGAGTTACTTTTTCTGATTTTGGTCTTTTTATTTTTCTCAAAAAAAAATATTTTTCAAATATATTTGAATGAATTCCATATTATTTTTACATAACGTCTTAAATAACTATGTACATTATTTACATTGGCCTGACACTATAATAGATCTTAATGTATACAGTTACTTTATAAGTATGTCCAATCCATTATCACTGTCTGATCAATTATTGTATAATGTCAATCAACGATAAGACTTTTCCCCAAGGGTTGCTGATAAATGACTTTGGATAAATTCTTAGTTCTTTAATTTTAATTTCCAGTAATGCTGTGGTCTTCAGTTGGCTGTAGAAGTCTTCCAAAGTTGGTATTGTGTTTGTATTCCATCTTCTTGTTATACACTTCCTTGGAATTGCATATATCGTCCATACTAGATACATGTTTGACCTATTCAAATGAGGACCTTCGTTCACATTTAATAATACAAGAGCTTTAGTTAAATAAAATGATTCATGGTGGTTCCAATCTGCATTGTGTACTGGCTCACATCTCCAACATGTTCCTTTTATGAAAGAACAAATTTTACTGATTTTATCTGGGGTTAAAATGCTCTGTGCAAGCATTTTCAATTAAAAACTTTCCAGTATTGTGTACAGGATTTATATTTTATTGATAATAATATATTTGTTTTAATATCTTCAGTTAACTGTAATGAGTATCCTTTTGTTATATATTTCCAATATGAGGTTGTGGGTGTTGTTTTATAGTGTATCAATATCTTGTAACATTTTGAAATAATGTTTCCCATTATACATGATTTAATTTATGTATTTCATAAATGCAGGTATTTCTTTAAATGAATAATTGTTAATTATTCTACTTAAATCTTGTGAACATGACAGAATACTCTGTAAAGTTAGCCAGTCCTGTTGTGGAATTGTGTATGTTGTTTTTATTACTTGCATATCTAAAACTTTTAGTTCTTTGATATATTGGAACCAACAAACAAATCCTTTCTGCTCCCAGGAATTAATAATTTCTCTATATATTTTATGTGGAAAGTTCTTTGTGACTATAAATGGTGTTAAAAGATCAAACCAGATTTTTTAATCTATATTTTTATTAATAATTTTCCTAAATGAGTCAATGTAATTATTAATCATACGAGTTTTAGTGAGGTTAGTTATATTATATTGCATACTGATACATATGTGCCATGGCAAATTGTTTTTATCTGTTATTTGAATTTTTTTAATCAAATTCATTTATTGATATTACAGTTAGTAATTATTTCCATTATGCAGAGTAATTTGGACTTATCCAATCTGAGATTGTTTTAGATATTGATGCTTTTATATATGTTTCTATATCAGAAAAGTTTAATCCTCTCTGTTTCCATGGTCTGATATGATGTATTAAAGCTATTCTGTTTCTTTTGGGAAATCATAAAAAATTTATTCGGCATGAATTTATTTCTTAAAGTATATTCCTTTCTGGTAACAGCTGTATTGCCAAGGATATACATATGATCTTGGGCAGTAAAACCATTTTTATTAACTGTAGTCTATCTTCAAATGTTAATATTATTTTGTTCCATTTTTCCACAGAGATTTTAATTGTATTTATTGATGATATTATTGTAGTTTTTTGAGACTAATTCATTATTATCCGTGCATAACTCAGTTCCTAGATATTTTAAGGTACAGTCTGGTTTCCCTATGATGTGATCCCCTTAGTCTGCAGTTCTTTTTTTTATTTAAAAATAAAAATTGTGATTTTGATTTATTGAAATGTAGTCCTGATGTCATGTGAAATTTGTCAATTAATATATCTAATTCTTCTAATGTCTCTTTTGTATTAGATAATGTTAGTAATATGTAATCAGCAAATAGTATTATTTTAGAAATGTATTGTTCATAAACATTTATTCCCTTGATTTTTATATTGTTATGAATTGAATTTGCCGATATTAAAATAGCCAGAGCAAACAGAATCAGTGACATGGTACATCCTTGTTTAGTGCCTTTTGTTATATGTATAGAGTCAGAGGTAAAAAGACCTAACTTGCCATACACTAAATTATTTGTATATATATATTCTTTAGGAGATGAACAACGGATGCAGGAAATTAAAATAGCATTAGGATTTTGAATAAATAGTGCCAATTTAGGTAATCAAATGCTTTCTCTGTATCTAAACTAATTATGAGTGTTTATTTTCTTTATTAACATAATTTATAAGAGAAATTATCCTTTTAATATTGTCATGTGTGTGTCTATGATATATAAATCCAGTTTGATAATTATTTATTGTTTTGGATAGTATTATTTTAATTCTGTTAGTTAATATTGTCATAAATATCTTATAGTCATTATTTAATAATGATATAGGTCTATATGAGGTACAGAGGTTTGGGGATTTGTTTTCCTTTAGGATTGGTGTGATTAAGGAATATCTCCAAGAGGGTGGTATTAACGCTTGTGACTGAATTTCTAATAGGGTTTATGGAAGAGGAATAGTATCTTGAAGGAAAAATTTTATACATTTCCATAATTATCCCATCTATACCTGGAGGTTTATTATTTTTACCCTCTTTTATTGTATCTGTAATTTCTTTGCAGGGTATGGGTGCTTGCAGATCTAGTTTTAATTTTTCTGGTATTTTTATTTCTATATTAGAATATTTTTCATCAAGATTAAATTGATCAATATGTATATTTTCTTTTTGGAAATGTTACATATAGTGATTTCTATAAGCATCAAGAGTGTCATCTATATCCAAGACATTGTTCCCTTTCTTTTCATAAAAGATACTTTTAATGTCATTAGCTTTAGATTGTATTTTGATTCTTTTGGATAACTTATTTACATATTTGGGAGAAGTGGCCAAGGTATTAATTTTTAGTTTTTCTAAAGCTTAAGTAGTTTTATGTGTTAGAATTTCATCGTATTTATAGTTTAATACTTCTACCTCCTTTTTCCTCTCCAAATGATTTTGATTTTTTTCAGCTTTTACTGACAAAAGTTTGGATTGTAGATCTAACATTTCAGAATCCCATCCTCTGATATTTTTCTATACCCCTTTAGGGATTTGCCATATATGTAAGCTTTTAATGAGTCCCATATCATTATTTTATTTATCTCTGTGGTATAATTAATATCTAAGAAGAACTGTAATTCAGATAATAACCAGGGTTTGAACTCTTTAATTTTAGTTATATATGATGGAATTCTGGAGTTAAAGATTAATGGTTTGTACCCATTTTGAAGTTTTAGTATCAATGAATTGTGGTCTGAAAAGGGTCAGGGAGTGATTGAGAAAATAATGATTTTAGAGTGTAAGTCATGGGCAGCAAATATTTTATCTATTCTAGTTTGGGTACCAAATCTCTGATCTTGATGGGAAAACAACAAACATTTATCTCCTTTAAATCTGAAAGTATCTACAAGATGAAATGATTCTACCTACTTATTTAAAGCTTTTGATACAGCAGATATATGCATCAGTCTTTTATTTGTAGTTTTAGAAATATCAAACATACAGTTATAATCTCCTCCTAATATTAAGTTGCCTTTATAATTATTGAAAATGAAATCCAAGGGTTTTTTTAACAGTTCCTGTTCTAGTGCCTGGGAGCCAGTATAGCTTGGCTAGGGTCCATATTCTGTTATTATATTTAACTATTACTAACGCCATAAGGTCTTCTTTATCTTCGTACTTATAAATTATTTCTGGGCTAATCATGTTTGTTTTCCATAAAATGGATACCCCTTTTGTCTTTGTATTATAAGTGGATTGCACCAATATCATAAATTCCTTAGGATTACATTTGTAATTGTCATTTGTTTCTAAATTAGTTTCTTGATGGAAGACAACTTGTGCTTTGTTCAATTTTAAATATTTCAGTAGATTTGATCTTTTGCTAGGATTGATTAAGCCATTGGTATTTAAATATAATAAAGTTAAATCCATCTTAGGTTATTTAGACTATGTATTTTTTGTTTTATTGTGACTATTAAACATTTTCCTCTGATAACTATAAAGTATATGTTTGAGCTTTTAAAGGAAATTATCAGTTGTATACTTTGAGTGTTTACCAGTAAAGTAATGTCTTGGTCAAACATATTAAAAATGTTTTTGAGATATAACAAATTTAAATTAATAAATGTTAACAAAACTAAGATCTGCACTAGCCATGGAATGAAATACCTTGACAATCCAGAACATCTGAGCTCCATAAATTGAATTGTCATATGGAGAAGATTTGCAATAGAAATAGGCAATATTTATATTATTTTGAACAGATATAGTACTATTGTAGATTTAGACAGAATTATAATACCTTATATATGTCTACTTATTGTATAAGCAATTAATATTTACATGAAGGATAGATGACAAGCAATTCAATCATAGTAAAGTAGGATGTATCATATATAAAACCTCAGTGAAAGATTATAGCAAACAGTTATTTAACATATTCACCCTTACTGATGAAGTCTTTCAAAATGCATTAATTAATATAAATAGATGATAATAATATTTATACCTAATGTTTATAATACAATGTATTTTACTGGATATATCAGAAGTTATATTTCATTGTTTGCCAGCATTTAAGTAATCACTTTGTTTGTTGCTGACTTGCATAAAGCATCAAGTTTGTTTTATGTGAACATTGATTAAAGTTAGTGCATTTTTTATCAGTGCATGCCTCTTCCCTCTCCCATTTCCTACACATAAGGATTTTCTTATCTGTCATTTCCTATTACAAAATGAGTGAATTATAGGTTAAAAACAAAAAATTCACTTATTGTAATTAATGATTACAAATTCCCTTTCCATATTCATAAATTAGCATTTTATGGCATATACAGAAATGCTTTAGATTTAAATGGAAACATTCTATTTTGTATAAACAGCAAAGGTTAAACTGAGTGATTATTGTCAATTTAATACTATTTATTCAGAATGTGATTATTACATTCTCTGACATTCCTAGTTCAGGCTTCTATTGTTTCCCTTGAACAACTTTGTAAGTTTGATAGCATGTATAAGGATTAGTTACATTGGTAACAGCTTAAGTATTATGTATAGTCAAGATGGGTTACAAAATCACAATTCAAGTTAAAGCAATTATATAACTTGTTATGCACATTTACTTATATGAGAAAATCATCATGCTTCCCCTTGATGTTCAGTATAGTGTATGTCATTTATGACAAGTCAAACCAGTATTGTTATCATACACAAGCCCAAGTTTATACTATTTTTCAGAATATGATTGTTACATTCTGTTACATTTCAAGTTCAGTCTTCTATTGTTTCTCTTGAACAACTTTGTCAGTTTGATGTCATGTATAAACATTAGTTGCCTTGGTAACCACTTAAGAATTATATATGGTCAAGATGGGTTACAAAAACTACAATTCAAGATAAAGGAATTACATGACTCATTATACATATTTACTTAAATAAGAAAATCATTATGCTTCCCCTTGATGTTCAATGTAGTGTATGCCATTTATGACAAGTTAAGACAATATTGTTATTATACACAAGCCCATGTTATTAAATCATGTCTTTAATATCTAAATTCAGCAGACTACTTCAACTTAAATGATTATTATATATTTTACATCTAAAGTTACTAAAATCATACATTACATAACTATTGTGTGTATTTTTTTTCTTTTTTGGCTATTGCTTAGTTATTTGAGAGACCACAAACTGTAATGCTTATTCTTATTGTTATCTCCTTCCAAGCATGTTTATACAGTCCATAGATTTTAAATTATGAAACCTTTCTAGTTTCTTATTTGTTATAAGTTAAAATAAAGAGTTAGAAGGTCATACTGAAAAAACAATCAGAAAAAACTTAATGAAAACTCCAGCCAAGCTAGAATTTCCAATGAGTGACCACCCAAACCTCCTGCAACAGAGGTACATGGGATATATGCAAATAACCCTTATAAACATCAGGTGTTTCAGCTATATGGCGATTCTGATTGTCCATGACTTTTACATTTGAAGTCGTTTTAATGGACAATTTCAGGCCAATAAAGCCAAACCTCACTAGCTTTGGATATGCATATTTCGGCCTTGTTATGACCTTGTCAGCAGAGCATAAGCAGAGTGTTTGACTAAGCATAAGAAACACGGGGTTGTAATACCCAGCTGATGTTCATTATCATTAGGGTACCTGCAAAATATCCCAACTAACAAATTAAAATAAAGAGTTAGAAGGTCACACTGAAAACCAATCAGAAAAAAATAAATGAAAACTCCACCCAAGCTAGAACTTCCAATGAGTGACCTCCCAAACCTCCTGTAACAGAGGCACATGGGATATATGCAAATGACCCTTATGAACATCAGGTGTTTCAGCTATATGGCGATTCTGATTGCCCATGACCTTTACATTTGAAGTCGTTTTAATGGACAATTTCAGGCCAATAAAGCCAAATCTCACTAGCTTTGGATATGCATATTTCGGCCTTATTATGACCTCATCAGTATAGCATAAGCAGAGTGTTTGACTAAGCATAAGAAACACGGGGTTGTTATACCCTGCTGATGTCCATTATCAGTATATTTCCATTCTTACATACACACGTATCAGTACTTCAAGCATGGGCAACAATACCCATTCAGTTTTGCCAGAATACAATTCACTAGTTCATGTGGTGTGTTTCCAGGCTGTTCTTAATATATCCAAACCAATATTTGCCCTGTTCCATTTTACCAGCCTGTTCCATGCAGTGGCCATTCTGCCAGTGAACCACTCAACACACCTTCCATTCCCACAGATATTTCCACAAAGGAAATCTGATGACTCTCTAGCACTTCCTGGCAACCCCAAACACACCTAGAATTGGCTGTCCCCATATGCCCAACATGTCCGAGCAAGCTCACCTCCCAGACCACTGCAAAGGGTTCTGCACAAGTTCTTAGTCTTTCACAATAAATCAGACTTTCACTCTTATGTACATCCTTAAAGTGTTTGGACCAAAATACATTTTAAATATAAAATGCACTTAGTATTATTATTTTTTTTTAATCAAGAATGAACTTAATGAGCTAAACAAAGTACTGAGAGACCATCAATATGTGTACATGTGGTTTAAAATAGCTCTTTTATGTTTTATATATATATATATATATATATATATATATATATATATATATATATTTTTTTTTTTTTAAACCAAAAACATTGCTGAGAATCATCTCGTAGGCTCCTTAGAGCCATTAAGTATTATCGTCACTCTGTCTCCGTTACCATAGCAACCTGGGATCGTCCGTTTCTATTGGTGTGTCTGTGTACTGCATATCAGAGGCTTGTGATGCAAAGCTTTACATCACTGCAACTTCAAGCCTAAATTCCCTCCCTTTCAGTGAGGTAGTAGCCAGGAAAAGAATGGAGATTAAACAGATAAAAAAAATCTCCCAACAAGCCGCCACGACAAGAGATAACACATTCTTCCAGACCCCTCCCACTCAGCAGATGTATAAACAACCTATTCTCTGCCAAAATATCCCAAATCCCAGTTTTATCCACCCCCTTCCCCTGGATCCAGGCTAAAACACCAAATGTTGCTTCCTAATACACAATCATCAGTAAACCTTGATCACAAGCTGCAACCCACAGCTTCCTGGAGATGACAATGGCAATATACAACAGGTGCCAGAGTCAGCAGCATCCACACACACCATGTCAGGCTTAATCAAACAGCACTCAAAGCTATGATACCTGCCATAATTGATATTAACTATGTTTAGACAGAATAATAATGACATTTGTACTAGCTGCCAGACACAGCTACATCCACGCACACCATATCAGGATTGATCAAACAGCACTTGTAGCTGTGATACCTGCCATAATTGCTAGTAACTATAATTAGACAGAATAATGATGACATTTGTACTAAGAGCTTGGTACTATTATTCAACCAAGATATGCATGACATTTCTAAATCATACTTTAACTGAAGAAGGCATTAGTCTACATGACAGTATTTTTTTTTTCAAAACACTCTACTGTTACTGCTATTATATATGATGTTAATTTGTTACATTTGAGACTGAACTCTGATGAATGGTACCTTGTTGAATTAGTTAATTAATTAATTAAATTAGTATAAGTAAAACCAAGTAAAAACAATGAAAAATGAACAAGATAAGTATTCAATGAGTTCAAGTAGGGGAATAGAAACATCTATGTTTATATTATATGTTGTTTTGTTTGGCTTATATATAATGTAAATAATAACTCATCTTGACCTACCTTTGTTTGTGAAGAATTACTCAACTCTTTGAACATTCTGAATAAAGCATTACTGTTTCTCAGTTGTTTAAGAAACCCTCCTTTTTTAATAAAAACAGGTGACAAGTGATGTACCATATCAGCTGATACTTTGAGAGATGCAGTTGTAAGAATTATTTTTTGGGGACAACTATCTTGGAATCAGTTTTTTGTTTCTTCTTTCTAGCATCAGTCTAAGGGGCCATCCATTTAATTTCTTCTGGGATAGACACTATGTTGTTGTTTTTGATGAATATAGTAGCTTATTCTAAGTCATTAAAAGTTCTCATCTCATTGGCAAAAAGTATTTTATCTTGGCTGGAAAGGCCAGATGTGCTTTAATGTTGTTTTGTTTCAATAGTTTTATTATTGGCCAGACTTTTTTTTCTTTGTTCTAGTATTCTTGAAGAATAATCATTGTCAAACCTTATCAGGCTTTGATTGTATTTTAAGGGTGATTTTCTCCAAGCAGATTTTAATATTAGTTCCTTGTCCAGAAATGAAATAAATTTTATAACTATGGATCTAGGTTAAGTATTAGTTGAGTTATAAACAGGTTTCCTCAGTGCTCTAGGTGCCTTTTCAATTCCAAATGGAAGTCCCTCTTTCAAGTCTAAAAAGTCAGAAATCCAGGTTGTTAAGAATGAAATAATGCCATCTCCTTCAGTGTTTTCAGGCAGACCAAAGATCCTTATGTTGTTTCTCCTTTCCCTGTTTTCGAAGTCATCTATTTTGTTAAGCAGCCATGTCTTCTGTTTAAGCAGAAATTCTTTTTGGAATTCTTCCTCTTTGAGTCTCCCTTCAATGTCATTTAGAGAAGTCTCTGTATTTGTTATTTTTGTATGGTGTTGTTGTAAAAGTTCCTTAAAATAATCAGTCTGTTTCTGAATATTTAATTTGAGGTATTCTAAGTCATTTTTAATGCCATCCATCTTCAAAGATAGCTACTGTAAGGTAAATGTCATCAGTTGCAGTTATTTTTTCAAAACAGCATCTGGATGAGAATTCCTTGAGTTGTTCATATTTAGTGACTAAATATATCTCCAAGTTACTTGACAGGAAAATGTTTGTATATCTCCACCAAAATTGATGTTTTTGTAGTTTAGTAGTTTATCTATATATTTCTGATGTTTTAAACTTGAAAATAATTAAATCTTCCTACATTATTATACTAGTTTATGGAGCTCTCAAAATTCACTGCTCTCGGTTGGCCATCTAGGCTCTGCCTCCCACTTTTTTACTTTTGTTATATACTTAATGGCTGTACAGAGTTTCTGTGAATAATTCCACATAGGTTGACTTGAACTCGGGTTTTGGAGAGGCACTGCATTTTGACAAACTGTCAGTTAATAGTATGGGGTTTGCTTTAGAATAGTTACTGTTACAGGTTTTGCTGAGTTTTCCATTGCTGATTTTCATTGTGAAGGAGACAGCTTTGTGATTAGAGTTCACCAGTGAGGACATGACATGGGGGGGGGGGGGTGCAGCACTTGCTCATATTGGTGAGCACTAGATCCAGTATTCATGAACCTCTGGTTGGAGTGTACACTATCTGGCCAAGGGTATTTGTGTTAATAATTCCAGAAAACATTGTGCCTGGAGGATGGATGCAGTGTATGTTTCCCAGTCTATCAAGGAATAGCTGAGGTCTCCCATGAATAGGGTATCTGGCTGGATAATGAATGCTGCCAGCAGAACTAGGCATGAGTTATGGGATTTTTGGGGTATAGTTGGTGACCTATGGCTTGCTAGGATATGGTAAGGGACTTTATCTGTGGTGATTTGCAACTGAATGAACTAATCATCCTGTTTGACAAACTTAGAGGTATATTTATTGGTGGTGTAGATCAAGGCACCTCCACATTTAGTCCTTGTCTGTGTGGTTCATGGTCTAAATGTGTGGAAGCATCCAAAGCATTGCACTGCCAAAGTACTTTCTCCAGCTTTAAACCATGTCTTAGTAATGGTGGCACAGATGTCTATTTTCTCCAGAGGGAGTAGAGCTTGCAGGGTGTGGAGTTTCTTGTTAAGTTTCTTAGCACTGAGCAGTGACACCTAAAGGTTTCTTTCACTTTTATTTGCTAAGGTGATAGATTTGTCACTTTGCATTGTCTAAAAAAGGCTCTAAGGCGATGGATAAAATTTTTGGCAATATCCGGAAGCTTGGGGTACAGATGGAGACTATCCTTGGCAAAGTAATGATGTCTGTTGGCCATGTCTTCCCAACCTGACAAATATTGAATCTCCATGGAATGACACCTGAAGCTAATCCAATTGGTAAAGTCAATAGTCTTTTTTGTTCATACTGTAGCATAATTCCTGATGAAGGTAGAATGCTGCTCAATACAGGCCATATATCTGTCTGAAACACATATTCAGAGAGATCCATAATGTCTTTCTTCATATAGTCCATTGAGGTATGTCTCAGGTCATTTACACCAACATGGACTATGACAGAATCATACTAGTATCTGTGGTGTATTGACTTGAGTGTGTGTGAAAGCTGGTGGATCCTGGTTCCAGATAAGCAATTAAACATTATCTTCTCCGTGTCCAGTCTGGTGAGTAGGACATCTGTGTGTCATACAATGGAGTTCCATATGACATGAGTCCTAGGAAAGTGTCTGCATGCCTTATGGGCATTGTTCTTGCTGGTGAATTGGTTGAAGGCATATGTGCTTTAGAGATAGCTGAGGATATATGTTGCCATTTGTAGCCTTATTTGACCAGCTTGATATACATAATTAGGAAAATAAAATCTTTTTAACTTGTTTTCTAAAATATATATATTCACTGCTTGCAATATGCGAGTAAGAGTTACAATCCTAATGACAAGAAGACAACAAAAGCACAACAATTTTCTTTTTCAAATGAATAAAGAAGTATAAATTGATGATTGCCTCTTGCCTTTTTGCCTTCTGATTCGTGGAACAGTTGCTGTCTTGTTATTTTCTGAACAGATGTGGAATACCTGTTAAAAATGAAAGAAAGAAAATAAATCACGAGTATGGTAATAATAATAATAAATAATAATAATAGTTGGGCATATATGAACAGAGAGCTAGGCTACTGCTGCTCTGATCAGAAATGCCAGAGCTATGCAAAAAAATGTAATGCAACATTATCATTACCTGAATGGAAGAATCATCTTTTGTACAATATATTATTTAGTTCATTCAGAAAGTCCATATACACCTTTTCAATACCCACTCTCATTCTTTACCTATTTCTCAAGGAAGGAGAGGCCATTTATTTATTTTTTTATTTATTTACTGACATTTGTTAACCGGGTTTGTCCAACTGGGCTTGTGACCCATTTTCAGTGGAGACCCGAGGAGAAAAGCTCCAGTAATACATTTTAAAACAAGTACAATTTTAAACAATATTGATATAATAGCAGTTATAGCAAAACAATTCACATGTTGGGTTACTTGCATAAAGTTAAAGTTGCATTAAAAAGAAGCTAAGTAACAATTTTACATTGATATAGTTCAATAGGTCAACAATAAACATGTTTTGTTTGTATAAAATTGTGCAAATGCATAGTAGACACATTGGAGAGAGAGAGGTGTAATGAGGTACCAAGTATGGTCCTTTTGAGGGTACATAAAGGGAAGGAAGACTAGGTAGGGTCATGGCAAGGGTAGGTTCTGGAATTGAGAAAATAAGCTTTTAGTTCATTTTTAAAGTGTGAGGTGTGGGAGATTGAACGTAAGTCAAGGGGAAGTTTGTTCCAAGCATGGGCAAGGGAGTGTTTGTAGAGTAGTTTGCCTACTGACCTTTTTGGGTGGTAGATATCAAGTAATTGTTGGTTAAAAGTATGGAGTGTCCGGGATGGGATGTAGATGGAGACTAAGGAAGATAGAGATGGACAGAAGGAGGGTTTATAAAGAATAGAGTGTAGCATATGAAATTGATAAGATAGCATAAACTGGGGAAGTCCAAGCCATTGAAGACAGTTTAAAGAAATGCAGTGGTGTGAGTTGTATGGGGAGTTAGTAATGAATCTGGCTATTTTATGTAAGTCTGTTTCAGTTTGTTTAGAGTGGAGGCCTGGATATTGGTAAGAACTGGGGTGGCGTATAAGAGGGAGGGGAGGAGGAGTGCCTGGCCCAGGGTAAGTATAGATTCAGGGGTTAGGAATTTTTTGTTCCGATAAATTTAGTCTTTGGTAAATTTGAGAGTGCTCATCCAGTCCTCTAGGTTTAGTTTAAAGAAAGATATTGAATCCTACTGTTTAATTTACACTAGAAGTTTATTACAGAGAAGGGTGAGGTGCTGAGTGATGACTTTATCTCTCCGTAAATCTGAAAGACAGTCTGTTACCTGTAAAGGAGCAGAAAAACAAATATATTATTTTGGTTTAGCTGTGTGATAAGAAGAATTAGTAACACTTCAAACTTGTGATAAGGCAGTAGAACCGATAAGTGAAGAAGAATGAAGAGCAGCAGAATGGAAACTAGAGAAGGTACACAAAAAACAGAAGGAAACCGGAGTAATGTTACAAAAACAAAAGGTAAAGACTGCTAGGGAAGTGACAGACACTGAGAAAATAGATAAAGGAAGGTTTGATAATGAATAAGTATGCTTTATGGGGCAATGTTATTAAATACAAAACAAAAGCCAGCACTCAAAATCAGCTACTCTAAATTTATTAAACATGAAAATCCCATAAAATATCCATCAGCATATTCTGATAAATCAAATGATTATCAAACACCCAAAAGTTGAAAGAATTAGCATACTGTTTTTACCATGTATGCCTTCATCATTGATTTATCAGACTATGCTGGTATGGATATCTGAGTGCTGGCCTTTGTTTTGTATTTGACTTTGACATTCTAGGCATTACCATACTTGCGTGGGACTGTTAGTTTTATTGGCAATGTTATTAAAACCTTAGAATATGTTAACTGTGCTACTTGTGTTAGCTGCAAAAAGAATGGCTTGCAAACAATAGTATTGTGCATAAGAGTTTTACATCAGCCTGTATTGGTTTACTTGATTCTGTTAATGGAATAGCATAATAACAGTATTATGACTTAAACATATTTTTCCCTGTTCTTTTGTAAGCTTTTATCAGTCACTTAAATGTTATTGAAGCTATAAACCATGCAAGTTATGTGTTTCAAAACAGCCTTGTGAATCATCACATTGACCTAACTCCAATAAATAGTTTACTTTTAGCTGCACTGCAGGCCGGTGATATCCTTCTCTGCTTCAACCTGCCATGCTGTCCTACACTTACTCCCCCTTGCCTCCCCCTCTCAACCACTCCCCACCTCATTTCTTTTCCTCCCATCGGCATCCCTCCATTCCCTAACTCATTTTCTTTCCTCCCCTCCCCACCCCTCCCACTCCCTACTGCATTTCCTTTCCTCCAGTCCCCATCCCCCCACACCCCACCTCATTTCCTTTATTCTCCGGTCACTCAACGCCCAGTTTGTACAAGCCAGTCACACTCACTTGATCATTATGAAGTAGAATATGTTACACCTTAAGTGCTTTTCCCATGTATTTCTACTGACTACCTAATTTGCTGTTTCCCCTCTGTCTCCTGTTCCACCATTCCGTGTAATTGTGTTTAACTTGTTTACACCTTTGTCCACTGTAGTGCCACCCACTACATGACTTACATTAATCAAACTCCCTCCTTTTCTTATACCTGACTAAAACTACTCCAACATTTTTAGACACACTTCTGGTTCCCATCTAGGCTATACCTTCCATATTTCCTTCTGTATAATTCACATGAAGTCATCCATTGATCTTATTTACTTTATAGATAACAATTTTTTTGTGCTCCAAGTTAGAAATATTAGTACACTTGCATTCAACCTTCCAGTCACCACTATCACCCTTAACATTATAGTGTAAAAAACAGGTATTGTTCTCCTACACTACAGTGGCAAGGGAAACACAATCTACCTACAAGCACTGCATGTATAAAATAGGGCAATATCTTGTCTTATTTATTCTTCTTCTTCATCTTTCGTCTCTACTCAACAACTATCACTGTCCGTTTAATCCTTTATGCTTCTACTACCCTTACATACCAGCGTAAACACTTAATCTAAAATCAGTTAGTAGTCCAACAATACACCACCAGATATTCTAACACAACTGACCAATTAATCTTAAAATATCTACCAACAAATCAAAGAGATTTAAACATGCCAGATAGAGCCAAACATTACAGTAAAATATAAACACCACTTTAAACATAAATAAAAATGACTTCTAAAATGTAGGAACATTTATCCTATCCTGGGGCCTACCATACATAATACTGTCTTAAACAATCCTAATATACCTTTCAGATGCAGCTTTTCTGATTTAAAACTATGTTATATAAATCCTCATAGCATGTGGAATTAAGTAACAGACCTGCATAACTGGATATCTCTCCATGGCCCAGACATTACAGCAGTAATAGAAACCTGGCTGAAATCACATGCAAAAGATAAAGAAGTACTGCATTCTGGCTGCAACATTATCCATAATGATTGTACTAATAAAAGAGCAGTGATGCAGCCATTTTATTTTCAAAAGATTTTGACCTGGCCATGCACTCCATACAAGCACCAAACACCAACACAGTTGAAATCCTAGCAACTTCATTTAAATTTAACTCAAAAAGTCATTATATATAACAACCCTCTCTATATATGTTCTAGTGTAGATAAATAAATCTCCATGGACAGATTATTTTGGCTAACTGCAAATAAATCTGTTGAAACAATAATTCAAGGTGACCTTACTATTGATTGGCCAGGTATACTCCTAAAACTATTCTCCCTATTATTAATTGATAAGGATTAATACAGCTAATACATATGACCACAATAACATATATGGTTACTGGAAAGGAAAACACATTAGACTGGATACTGATATCAGATGACACCAAAATTATCAAAGCCGGATATATGCCTGATACTGTTAGTGATAATAACCTGGTCTTTGCCATATGAAATCCTCAAAATTCATTGAAATAACCAACATAAAATGATCAGAAATACAACCAAATTTGATAAGAAAAATTCATTATTTATCCTTATGCATACCAAGCATGTGAGTCATTAAAAGACTGCCTTCAATCTGTTCAACAAAACCTTCCTCTCCATATTAAACTTCTCTGTACCTCAGTGCAGAAAAAAAGTCAAGTCAAAACCCATACAATGTCTTAGACCAGATAAAAAAGTTGATGCACAACAGAGATAAAGCTTGGAAAATGGCATGTATACAAAATGAACAAACAATCAACAGTAGTACCAACACTTATGAAACCTAACTAAGAATACCATTCGAAAGGCTAAAAAAATACAGTACTTCTCTACAGGAAATCCACAGTAAAACTCCAAAACACTTTTGGTCAGCAATCAATATTAATATTCAGTATGGTACAAAATTGCACCCCCCCCCTTTCAAAGATTAAGATTTAATTAATTCTACATAACTGTTGCCAACTCTCGTAATAACACCAAGTGCATCCGTAAGTGATAGAATGAGGGTACCACTACTACCGTCTCACTTATCACAACTCCTAGCAGCATGATAAAAAATCTTACTCAAGAACTTAAACACATCTCTTGCAGCAGACAGCCATTGATTAGAATATTTCAAAATAATTCAAGATGCCATTGCATATTCAGCACATGTACTTATACACCACACTCTCCAAGAAGCTCTGGTCCCAAATATCTGGAAACAATTATATGTTAATCCATTGCATAAAGGTGCCAAATATTTGACCTGGCAAACTGCAGACCTATAACCATCTTGCCTTCTCTATTTATCTACTTGAAAAATGTCTTCACCAGGAATTGATCAACTACTTAACAGAGAGCAAATTACATTCCACAATGCAACATGGATTTAGACAAAGCCACAGCATAGAAACATCACTACTAACTTCTATTATCTTTATTCCTGAGAGATAAAACCAAAGTAAAATGGTTGCATCCATATTTCTAGACGTAATCAAAATATTTGATAACATTTCATAAATCAGTTTATTTACTATCCTCAATGAACTAGGCCTTTCAAGCAATGCTACCAGTTAATTTAAATGTTCCTTTACCCATTGAATAGAGTGCATATACTGGGCTGATGAGATATCAACTCCTTGGGCAACAACATTGTTTGCCACAAGGTTCAATATTAGGACCAGTAACTGTTTAGTATTTGTATAAATAGAATGCATAAGGCCTCTCTCCCTGCAAACAGACTCTAATATGTAAATGTTTCAACACTAATATGACAGCTTTACAGTCATAGACTTCCACTATGACCTACATCATTCCTTTATAAACATTTAAAAATAGCTCTGGCATTCTAAACTGCTCCTAAATCCAAAGAAAGCTAGGCTAATGGAATTTTCACTTCCAACACATCAATCAAATAACAGAGAATTAAAAATGTCATCAGTTGATAATATTAGAGTTGAGCTAGTATAAAACACAAAACTAATGGGTATAATAACTGAATGCAGATTAAGGTTTGATCAGCATGTCCAGTTTGCTGATCAAAAAACTATAATAAAATTGGACTTCCTTATAAAGTGAAACATTTTCTCTGAGACAATGCACATAAAACCATAGTTCACACCTTTCCTTTCCCTAGTCTCATGCACATCTCATCCATTTTGATTAATGTATAGTCGTCCCAGCTAGGCAAATTGGAGCAGTCCTAAAATAAGATTGCAACTTTTGCAAGTAACCACATTAAATAAACACATTGTTTGGCACTTCTGTATCTTAACTAGAATGAAATACCTAATATTTTAGCCTACAGTGACACTAGGACTGCTGACACTATCCTCTATAGCCCTGACAGATGTAATGCCATGAGTCAATTATAAAACTGCTACTAACCTGCTACAGAACTTCATTCACCAAAGCAATACTTAGTGCTTACTCAAAAAAAATCTAAAAATCATATTAACTGCCTGTACTCTATATATATTGCTAAACTGTGGAATTCACTCTCAAAAAATATCAAAAATATCTCATCTCATCTACTATTTAAAACCACTTTGAAAACATACCTGCAACAAAATGGTACTGCACTGGTAACAACAGTGTTACTAAACCCCCTTCTTATTCTAATCATTTACCATCCTTGTTGCAAAATCGTAATGAAATCAAACCTAATAACAAAATAATACTGCCCTTACTCCAGCAACATTAATTAGTCCCATCCTTATGTGACCAAATCAAGTAAGTATTGTAAAATTCTCACATTTATTCACCTCTTATATGCCTCATAAATAACTGGTTGGATAGAATATGTATATGCCTTATCTGCTGTTTGTGTACAAAAATTACAATGTGACGTTATGCCTATGTAAAATAATTCTGAATGTTATTTAGATATGTGTGACTTTACCTTTGTGAATATATTATATACTATACAGCCTGAATTTGATTGCTGGAACCTGTATTCTGATATACTGCTTTCGAATCTATCTGGAAATATACAGAGCTAAGTATATATTTTTTGGTTTTATTGTTTGTACTGTTAATTGCTGCTTATAATTTTTCAGATCTCTGCTGAAAGTGTTTTCCCCACCTCCCCCTATCTTCTGCTGTGTCTTCATTTTTTATAACTGTTTTTTACAGCATGTATGTTATCTATCTCAATAATCACTTGCATAAAATTAGACCTGTTAGTAACAGCCTGCATTTCATTGCTGGAACCTGTCTTCTGAGAGACTGCTTTTCAATCTTTTTGAAAATATACAGAGCTACATATATATATTTTTTTGGTTTTAGAGTTTGTACTGTTAATTGTTGCTTATAGTTTTTCAGATCTCTACTGAAAGTGTTTACCCCACCTCCCCCTATTTTCTTCTGTGTCTTCATTTGATATAACTGTTTTTTACAGCTTGTGTGTTATATAAATCAAGGATCACTTGCATAAAATTAGACCTGTTAGTAACAGCCTGCATTTGATTGCTGGAACCTGTGTTCAGAGAGACTGTTTTTCAATCTTTTTGGAAATATACAGAGCCAAGTATTTTTTTGGTTTTAGAGTTTGTACTGTTAATTGTTGATTATAGTTTTTCAGATCTCTGCTGAAAGTGTTTTCCCCACCTCCCCCTATTTTCTGCTGTCTTCAGTTTATATAACTGTTTTTTACAGCTTGCGTGTTATCTAACTCAAGAATCACTTGCATAAAATTAGACCGGTTAGTAACAGCCTGCATTTCATTGCTGGAACCTGTGTTCTGAAAGACTGATTTTCAATCTATCTGGAAATATACAGATCTAAGTATATATTTTTTTTGGTTTTAGAGTTTGTACTGTTATTTGTTGCTTATAGTTTTTCAGATCTCTGCTGAAAGTGTTTTGTCCCACCCACCCTCCCTATTTCTGATACATAGTTTAAATTTGGTGGCTTTTACAGTTGCCCGCCCCACTGTAGATTTGATCTGGGACACTCCCCCAGTCCCATCTCTTTACCACATTCTACCTAATAAACTCCTTCTGCACTTGCTTTTAGTCCTTTTTAATTTAATTGCATTTCCTAAACTGTGTTTGGTCTAATATGGCTACATACTCAAGTGTGCTAGCTTGCACTGCATGTGAATTGTTTTTATTGCTGTTTTAGCTACTTTTCTATAAAAAATACTGTAAGCCTATTTCCTACCTTTCCTGTAACTAGTGTAGTTCAGATACAGATGTGATGTATCCAGGACTGTATGTAAGCATCTGAGCCCCCCAAGCCTTTCTGTCTTGGAGGGAAGCCTTCTAGATTATCAGTGGGAGTGGTAAGCACTAGGTATCCTGTCTGCCACATAAGGACTGGTTCTAGCCCAGAAATTGTAGTTATTGGCTATGTGGGCAATATTTTCCATCTCTCTCAACTTTCTGATTTGAAAGCCTGCATTTGCACTTGTTTCTGTCCTGTAACTTGTCTAGTGCAGATACAGATTCTTAGTTTTAGTACTTACATTTGCTTATTCATGCTCAGCACTTGTTCAGAACTTGTAAGCACTAAATAAGCTACTATTTACTATAGCACTCAGCCTTCCTCGTTACCTAGAGGAAAACAGTTTTTGTACTTACTTTTCTCACTTGCTTAGAGAAAAACAGCTCTTGTACTCAATTTTCTCACTTATCTAGAGGAAAATAATTTTTTATTCAGGCATGTCCAAGAGTCAACTCCCAGTGATCTCTCCTGCCTATCTGATGAATCTGGGCATCTTGAGGCAATGTAGAAATTACCTCATGTACAAAGACAACCCTCTCCTCCTACCACCCAGCACTACAACCTGCGAGAGATGCACTTATCTAGCCAAACTGGAGGTAAACCTCTATCCAACCAAGACTGAGCTTGACAGTCAAGAGGAGAAGGTAAAGATTTGCACCACACCACACTCAACACATAGTCTCACTAAATCTGCATCACCAAAATCCACACATTGTAACACAAAAACATTTGCAGAGGCTCTCATTAATAATCTTTCTAAGTAACAGAGACCTCCAAAGCAAAAAGGCAAGCAACCTCCATCCCCCAACACAACCAAAATGACACATAGCCCACAGGCTCAGTGTACCACTCAACCACAGCCAATAAGGCAAAACAACATACCCAACACACCAGTCATAGTTGACTCTATAGTCAGGCACACTGATGTCCCACTCACCAGGCTAAACAAGGAGAAGGTTGCTGTCTGCTTGTCGGGTGCCAGGATCTGCAACATAACCCACGCACTCAGGTCACTCCACAACAAGTACAAATATGACTCTGTTATTGTCCATGCTGGTGTGAATGACCAGAGATGTACCTCACTGGACTAAATGAAAAGAGACATGGAAGAGCTCTTCGATCTTGTAGCCCAGGCAGGTCTGACCCTAGCCCTGAGTAGCATTTTAACATCACCCATAATGATACTGCAGTACAAGGAGAAAATGATTGACATCAACAATTGGCTAAGCTTCTGGTGTCATTCTAAGGGGATCCAGTATCTGTCTGCTTGGGATGACATGGTCGAGAGACCATGATGCTTTGGCAGAGATGGCCTGCACCTGTCGTCCCTGGGATTCTGGATACTGGCTAAGGCTCTTGCCACCCCTATAGTGCCTTTTTAGGCAAGGTTCAAATGACAAATTCACCACCATAACATGAACAGGCAAGCAAAAACTGAGGGTAATGCTACTCAATGCTAAAAGTCTAAATCTCAAAATGCACTCACTCGAGGCACTCCTTAAAATGGAGAACATCAATATCAGTGCAGTGACTGAGACCTGGTTCAAGGCTCCAGAGAGCACCACTGCACTACCAGGGCATAACTCATACCACACTTTTTGGCCATGTTACCTAGACCAAAACACCAAAGGTGGAGGTGTCTCCATATTCTTTAAGGAAATCCACACCTCCAGGCTAATTGCTCAACATAATGCATCTGATGTTATCCAAGTGCAACTAACTCTGGGCAAAACTGCAATCCAAATTGTAGCTTGCTACAGATCCCCCACCATGCCCCAGGATTCCCACTCCTCTTTTCTTGATGTACTGGAAAATATTAGAGTTCAACCAAACACCCTAATAATGGGTTACTTGAACTAACCCACCATTAAATGGGAAAATTTCTTGTGCACCAACTCCTTAGCTCAACGGTTTCTGGAATATATAAACTCCAATGCCCTGGATCAACTTATCCACACCCCCACCAGGGGCAACAATATCCTAGACCTAGTCATTACCAACATGAGTGACCGGTGTTCCACACTTGAAGTCAACTCCTCGTTGGTCCGATCTGACCATAAGTTAATCACCCTTGATATCAACATCCCGCCCCCACCCCCCATTAAGGAAACAACAATAAAAACTTTCTCCAAAGCCAACTTCATGCTTCTTAAGACAGAAGTGGTGAACTTCATGACACCCATGCAGATGGACAATGCAGTTACAACTGCTGAATTGTAGACAAATGCACTCTATAAGCACTTACACAAGTGCATGGATCATGCTATCCCAAACAGAACCACAACGCTATCCTCCAAAAAAAGGAAACCAATCTGGTGGTCCCCTGCCATAAACAAACTGTACAACAGAAGGAAGAAACTGTTGCAAAAGAGAGTAAATTCCCATGAGTGGAGGAGCTCCCTGGTCAGCCTCATTAAGAAGCTGAAATCCATTATATGATCCTACAAAGCTAGCTACGAAAACAAAATCGCCATTAATTCTAAGGACAATCACAAAGCATTCTATAGCTATGTCAAGAATCTCGATGGCAACACCCAGATCTGCTCTGAGTTATGGCACAATGGCATGAAAATTGCAGAACCAACTGATATTGCCAACATCCTGGCAGGTAGGTTCGGTGCTAACTTTACCCCCCTTCACCCCCTAAAGGGCCCATATCTATACAGGAAGAATGCAGAGTCACTGTAATCACAACTACACAGGTAAAAGCTGCACTCTCTAAAGCCAAAAACACAGCATCCATGGGACCGGACAACATCCCAGGCTGCATTTTACACAAACTTCAGAATGAACTGGCTCCCCACCTAAGCACCATGTTCAATAATAGCCTCACATCAGGCTCTGTGCCCATTGAATGGTGCACAGCAACAGTTATCCCACTCCACAAAGGGGGAGGCACCACTGAGCCTGGGAAATATCTCCCTATTAGCCTGACAAGCCTGGTCTGCAAGGCCATGGAATGTATCATCATGGAACTCATAAACAAAGACATTGGTAACCACCAAACTCTGGATTCCACCCAGTTCAGGTTTGTGAAAGGAAGATCATGCCTCCTGAACCTGATTGACTTCTTTGAGGCAGTCAGCAAAGCTATAGATGAGGGTAAGGTGGTTCACATAGCCTATCTTGACCTCGCCAAGGCATTCATCACCATCCCCCATTCTGGAATTACAGCTAAACTCACTAAATTAGGTATAAATCCCCACATCACAAGATGGGTTGCCAGCTGACTCACTGACAGAACCGACACCGTAAAAGTTGCAGACTCCAAATCTGATCTCAAACCAGTGACAAGTGGAGTACCACAGGGTTCAGTCCTGGGACCTCTTCTATTTGGTATCTACTTCTCTGGAGTTCAGACTAACACAGAAGGCCTCTGGCTAATGCAGTTCGCAGATGACTGCAAACTAGGAGCCATAGTCAAGTCCCCAAATGATGTGGACATCCTATATTAGGGCCTCGCTGAGACAGATGCCTGGAGTCAGAGCCATGGCCTGAAGCTCAATGCCAAAAAGTGCAGTGTCATCCCCTTTGGTAAAATCTCTGTACCCATGAACTACCACATAGGCAGAAATCTACTTAACACCGAATGTGTGATAAGAGATGTTGGGACCTAGGTGGAAAGAAGTCTCTCCTTTGATAGTCATATTGCCACAGTAATCAGGAAGTCCTTCTACGTGGCACACCTCATCAGAAAAAGGGTTCTCATCCAGGAAAAAAGAGGTCATTGTTCCACTCTACTCGACACTCATTAGACCCATTATAGAGTACAACGCCCCTTTTGGAATGTACCTCACAAGACATCTGCAACTGCTGGAAAGGCCACAGAAGTACCTCACAAAGAGGGTTACTGGCCTCAAACAAATGCCCTACACTGACTGTCTCAGAAAAACTCCAGCTTAACTCCATAGCATATCACCTACTCCAAGGTGATCTCTGCCTAACATATAAAGCTATGTCAAACCCAGAGCTGTTGGACATGCTACACCTAAATAAATCCCAATCCCTCCAAGCCACACAGTCTAGGGACCTAAACCTTGTCACCACAATAAACAGGACATGCTGGAGGGATAGATTCCTGTCCCAAAGACTTCCCATACTCTGGAAGTTCTTCCCATAGTCTAGAAGTTCTTCAAAGTTCTTCATTAGCACTCTTCAAGAAAAATTTTGATGAGTGGATGGGAAATAGGAAATACACCCCAGGGATCACTTATGTGTCTCTGCTCAACTGTAACACAGGAAAATAACTTTCTTGGGTGGCATAAGGCAGGGAACCTTGTTGGCTAGGCTTACATAGGCCCTTGGGCCGATAGCCTAGTACCTACCTATGAACCTATGAACCTAGTGTGATAATCAGCTAATTACGGTATATAGCTCAGTGTTATGTAATATATTTGTATTGTTAACTCATGCAAATTGCTTGTTAAGAATTATGTAATGTGGGAATTTTCTCCTCAGGCCTCAGGCACTTTAATAAATGCCGTTTTGTTGCTTTAAGTAGCTAGCACATAGCATAGACTAGATTCAGATCTGCTGAATCTACACTGTATTGAAACACTTAAACACTAATCCAGCCGTCTTACATAAGCATGGCCCTGTCTGCACCCTCATGGCAGAAGTGTATAGTCTGAGCCTCATTTGAGTTAGATATTACTGGATGAAAGCTCATTGTGTATTTTCACATTGGTAGTAGTTTAGCTTAAAAGTGTTTATTCTCATTTGTGTGTAAGATTTGCATTTGTGCAAGTTTTAACTGTTTTAACTAGAGCTGATGAACATTTAGTGATTTTTGCCAGATGTGTGGAGAGATTATGCTGAAATTCAAAGCATCCACTGCTAAAGTTGAATAAATGAAATCTTTTTGAGTATCCTTTGTACATTTCTGGCCTGTATTTTATCATCTTGCTGCCTCATTCTGCTGAATTTTTCCTGTATTTTCAGCATTTTGATGAAACAAAAGCTATTTTGTTGCTTTAACTAGCTAGCACATAGCATAGACTAGATTCAGGTCTGATGAATCTAGACTGTATTCAACACTTGAGCAATAATCCAGCCAGGTTACCTTACGTGGGCCCTGCCTACACCTTCTGGCAGAAGTGTGTAGTCTGATACTCATCTTAGTTGGAGATTAGTGGAGAAAAGCTCATTGTGTGCTTTCCCATTGGTAGTTTAACTTATAAAGCTCATATTTTCATAGAAGGTTACTAGGCGGGTGGCCTTAGGGGCTTTATAAGCCTAGATATGTTATACCCTTGTTCCCTTTTTGAACACGTTGCATGGTGTACATTTGCAGCACAAGTCTAGGATCAGCACTGACTGCCCTTATCCAAGAGGGACATAGGTGACACCCCAGGGGTAAAGATACTGTCTACCATTCAGTTGTCTAAGTTACACTTAAATAGGGTCATTGAGTATCTCTGTTTTACATGAATTGGGAGTCTGTACCAGAGGAGTGGCATTCTCTGGGAGACATATCTGTCCCCCAGCATGTCCTGTTAGTGTTGCAGGCTATGTTAATATCAACAGAGTGAGTTAATTTTGTCTCATTTAGCTTGCAGATGTGCAGCATTTCCACTGGGGCAAGATCTGAGACTGCTCTGTTGGCCAGGCAAAGTTGCCACTCAGCAGCCTATAAGATACAGATTACAGTGACAGGGCCTTCTGTCTATCCATGCAGGTCATGTGTTGAAGGCCTTGAACTTTCTTGTTGAAAGACATCTGAGGTCTCTTCAGCTGCTGCAGGTGTCTAGTGAGGTACATACAGAAGGGAGCATTGTACTCTATTAGTGATCTGATGAGGGATGAGTACAGGGGAGTTATAAAATCATTAGCTCTGGATGAGATGCCCTTACTTATGAGATGTCTAAAGCAGAAGACCTTCTTTACCATTGTGGGCACATGGTGATTGTAGATAAGGTTGCTATCATCCTGTGTTCCATAATCTCTCACTCCAGGTCTGCTCTAAGAGGGGTATGTTAATGTTAAAATTTGCAGGGACTTCCCCTTTGCCAAGGGGCACTACTTAAAATGGAGAAGATCGATATCTGTGCAGTGACTGAGACCTGGTTCAAGGCTGTAGAGAGCACCACTGCATTACCAGGCTATAACTCATACCACACTTTTCAGCCATCAAACCTGGATCAGAAAATCAAAGGCAGAAGTGTGTCTATATTCATTAAGGATACCAGCACCTCCAGGCTAGTTGCACAGCATAATGCATCTGAGGTTATCCAAGTGCAACTAACTCTGGGCAAAACTGCAAGCCAAATTGTAGCTAGCTACAGATCTCCCACCATGACCCAGGACTCTCACTCCTCTTTTCTTGTTATACTGGAAAATATTAAGGTTCGACCAAACACCCTAATAATGGGTGTTTTCAACTACCCCACCATTGGCTGGGAAAACTACTCATGTACCAACTCCTTCGCTCAATGCTTTCTGGAATTCATAAATTCCAATGCCCTGGTTCAGCTTATCCACACCCTCAACAGGGGCAATAATATCCTAGATTTAGTCATTACCAACATGAGTGACTGGTGTTCCATACCTGAAGTCAACTCTTCGTTGGTCAGATCCAACCATAAGCTAATCACCCTAGATATCCACATCCCGCCCCCACCCACCATTAAGTAAACCCACAGTAAAAAAATTCTCCAAAACCAACTTCATGCTTCTTAAGACAGAACTGGTGAACTTCATGACACCCATGCAGATGAACAATACAGTTACGACTGCTGAATCCTACACAAATGCACTCTATAAGCACTTACATGAGTGCATGAATTGTGCTATCTCAAACAGAACCAAGACGCTATCCTCCAAAAAAAAAGGAAGCCAATCTGGTGGTCCCCTGCCATAAACAAACTCTACAACAGAAGGAAGAAACTGTTGCAAAAGAGAGTAAAATCCCATGAGTGGAAGAGCTCCTTGGTCAGCCTCAGTAAGAAGCTGGGAACCCTTATAAGATCCTCCAAAACTAGCTACGAAAAAAAATCACCACTGATTCTAAGGGCAACCACAAAGCATTCTATAGCTAGGTCAAAAATCTCAATGGCAACTCCCAGATATGCTCTGAGTTATAGCACAATGGCATGAAAATTACAGAACCAACTGATATTGCCAACATCCTGGCAAACAGGTTCAGTGCTAACTTTACCCTCCTCTCACCCCCTAAAGGGCCCATATCTATACAGGAAGAATGCAGAGTCCCTGTAATCACATCTATGCAGGTAAAAGCTGCACTCTCTAAAACCAAAAACACAGCATCCATGGGACAGGACAACATCCCAGGCTGCGTTTTACATGAACTTCAAAACAAACTGGCTCCCCATCTAAGCACCATGTTCAATCATAGTCTCACATCAAGCTTTGTGCCCACTGAATGGTGCACAGCAAAAGTTATCCTACTCCACAAAAGGGAGCCACCACTGATCCTGGGAGCTATCGCCTTATTAGCCTGACGAGCCTGGTCTGCAAGGCCATGGAACGTATCATCATGGAACTCATAAACAAAGACATTGGTAACCTCCAAACTCTGGACCTCACCCAGTTCAGATTTGTGAAAGGCAGATCATGCCTTCTGAACCTGATCGACCTTTTTGAGGCAGTCACCAAAGCCGTAGACAAGGATAAGCTGGTTCACACAGCCTATCTTGACCTCGCCAAGGCTTTCAACACCATCTCCCATTCTGGAATTTTAGCTAAACTCACTAAACTATGTATAAAGCCCTAAGTCACCAGATGGTTTGCCAACTGGCTCACTGACAGAACCCACACTGTAAAAGTTGCAGACTGCAAATCTGACTTCAAACCAGTGACAAGTGGAGTACCACAGGTTTCAGTCCTGAGACCTCTTCTGTTTGGTATCTATTTCTCTGAAGTACAGGCTAACACAGAAGGCCCCTGGCTAATGAAGTTCAGAGATGACTGCAAACTAGGAGCCAAAGTCGAGTCTCCAAATGATGTGGACATTCTACAGAAGGGCCTCAATGAGACAGACACCTGGTGTCAGAGGCATGGTCTCAAGCTCAATGCCAAAATGTGCATTGCCATCCCCTTTGGTAAAAACTCTGTACCCATGAACTACCACATAAATGGCAGTCTACTTAACACTGAATGTGTGATGAGACCTTGGGATCCAGGTGGACAGTAGTCTCTCCTTTGATAATCACATTGCTACAGTAGTCAGGAAATCCTTCGATGTGGCACACCTCATCACAAAAGGTTTCTCATCCAGGAAAAAAGAGGTCATTGTTCCCCTCTACTCGGCACTCATTAGACTCATTATAGAGTACAACGCCCCTTTTGGAATGTACCTCACAATACATCTGCTGCAGCTGGAAAGACCACAGAAATACCTCACAAAGAGGATTACTGGCCTAAAACAGATGCCCTACACTGACCATCTCAAAAAACTCCAGCTTTACTCTGCAGCATATCACCTACTCCAAGGAGATCTCTGCCTAACATATAAAGCTATGTTAAACCCAGAGCTGTTGGACATGCTACACCTTAAGGAATCCCAATCCTTTTGAGCTACATGTTCTAGAGACCTAAACCTTGTCACCACAATAAACAGGGCATGCTGGAGGAATAGATTCCTGTCCCAGCAACTTCCTATACTCTGGAACAGGCTACCCATCTATGTCAAGCCAAGTTCTTCATTATCACTCTTCAAGAAAAATCTTGATGAGTGGATAGGAAATAGGAAATACACCCTGAGGATCACTTCTGTGGCTGTGCTCAACATAGGCACAGGAAATTAACTTTCTTGGGTGGGGTTAGCCAGGGAACCTTGTTGGCTAGGCTTACTTAGGCCCTGGGGCCGATAGACTGAGGATCACTTCTGTGGCTGTGCTCAACAGAGGCACAGGAAATTAACTTTCTTGGGTGGGGTAAGCCAGGGAACCTTGTTGGCTAGGCTTACTTAGGCCCTGGGGCTGATAGACTAGTACCTACCTATGAATCTATGAACCTATAACCTTTTTTTTTTTTTTTTTTTTTTTTGTATTTAGTTTAAGTCCATGGCTTTGGCACCAACCATTTGTCTTTGTAAACCCTTTTTGTAGTATATCAACATCATTAGGGGACTCAGTGATTACACACATTTGCAGTCATCTGCGAACTTGCTAAACCGCAGGCCATCTATTTTCAGCTGTACTTCTAAGAAATAGATTCCAAACAGTAAGGTGACCAGCAGAAATCCTTCTGGCACACCACTGGTAAGTGGTCTGCTGGTATTCGTTAAATCTCCAACTTTGACTGTATGCATTCTATCCATGAGACAGTTGGCTACCCATCTCATGACATATGGGTTAATTCCCAGCTGGTTGAGTTTTTTAATGATAACTGATGGGAGATTGTGTGAAAAGCATTGGCTGAGTCAGGATAGACAGTATGTGCTGTTTTGCCTTTATCCAGGGCTTTAGTGACATTCTCAAAGAAATCCAAAAGGGTTAATAAGCAAGTCTACCTTTAACAAAGCCAAATTGGATTGGGTCAAGAGTTTGAAGGTCAGCTATGTCTGTTGATAAGGTCCATGATGATTCTCTCCGTGGACTTGCAGATTAGGCTGGTTTGGCTTATGGGTCTATAGTTCTCAGGGTGGTAGATGGATAACCTATGTGCAAGAAAATTACTTTTGCTTTTTCCACTCTGCTGGGACAAAGCCAGTACTTAGACTGTGGTTCTAGTAAGTTCCAAGGGTTTCTGCTAAGTCCTGTTTTAGACAATTGTAACACTAATGGGGTGGTCTACATTGCATTATGTGATAAATGCAATGCATTTTATATAGGAAAAAACGAAATAAAAATTCAGAAAAGAATATATGAGCATAGGTATTACATTAGGAATAAGAACCTTAACAATGCTTTGTATAAACACATTAAGTCTTGTGAAGGAGCTGATTTTACATTTTTTGGTACTTGAAGCAATACCTATTGACAAAAAAAGGACCATGGGAGACAATACTAGAATACAGGGAGTTATACTGGCAAATCATTGTAGAAGCCAGCAATTCACTAGATTGAATGAAGCAGGTTTCCTAACTCCATTCTTTAAACTTAGGGCTGCTAGATTGTAATAATTCTGGTTGATGCCCACTAGATGGAGTCCTAGGAATAAATACACAACAGAGGAGAACACTATTTTTAAAAATATTTTATAATATGTGTAAAAAATTTAAAATTACATAATTTTGAAAATAGTATTTATTTTAATCATATTTTTCTGGTTAGATATATTTTATATGTTTGTAACAACTGTGAACACATTAAAACATATTCTGTATTTACTTTGGAGATTGTGGATGAGAAAAGGAAAGGGTTAAAAATGTATTGACTCAACAGAAATTTTTATTGAATCATTAGAACACTTTTCTCATTGTGGTTTTTGATGAGCTTTTGAATAAATTAATGGTTGTTGTAGGGTATGTTTGCATCTTAGGAAGTCTGAAATACGATAAAACATGGTGTTAAGCATTTATGTTATTTTAAGTGTTTCTTTGTGCCAAATAAATTGGTTACAACTTGAGTGGTGTTTGTCCTTCTAAAGTGCCTTTATTCATTTTTGTTTGTTGGTGGAAATGTTGGCACTTTTTCCTTACTTCATTTGTGATGTTTATTTTTCTAGCATAAAATTACACTGAAGAAGGGCTTGGAAAATGTCTTGATTTTTGTTAACACTTCTACCAATTTTGTATTTCTCATGGCTAAATAGTCCAGCACACGTATTAACTTCAGGTGTGTTAGATTAAATGTTGATATCACAGATACTGTAAGTTCAATAGTTCATAGAAAACTCACTTTTAGTAGTATATATATATATATATATATATATATATATATATATATATATATATATATATATATATATATATATAGGGGTGTGTGTGTATATGCATATGCATAGGTACAGGCATATTCGTGTGTGGGTGTGTGTGTGTCCAATAGCAGTCCTAGCTTTCATAATGATAATGACATTAAGGGAGAGGTATTCAGTTTTCTAAATTGACATCTGTAGATGAACAATTATCAAACAAAACGTGAAGTACAAAAATACTAGCCAAAAATTCATACCATTTTTAAAGAGGGTGTGGAGGGGAATATGCCTCCATTCTTACTTAACAGGTGCAATCCTGTCCCTAAGATCTGCTAAATCTGCTTTAGGTTTTGATTGCACATTGCCAATAGAAATCAATGTTGACAGTAAGTCTAACAAGCAGGCTGTCCTTAAGGGGACTCACAATTTGATTGAAAAAGGGGTAACACCTAAATTAGTACATAAGAAAAACATTCACCTTTAAAAACATTTTCAAAATTCAAAATGTAAAACATGGCATAAACTGACAAGCCCAAAGGTACTCATGTCTGCAAGTTCTGCAAGATGTGCAGATTTATTAATGCTAGCCCACACATTACAATTCTCAGCTTATATATGTCTTTAGGACAAAAAACATTACACTTGTCATTCCATGTGTTGTGTACATTACCTCTAATGTATTTAACTAATCATTTTTGTTTTACATTTTGATATAAAAATTTTATTTCTGTGATTTTTTTTCCAGATTTGCTGTAGTATATTTGATTGTTGTTTCAATTAGAAATGTTCATCCAGTGTGTGTGTGTGTGTGTATATATATATATATATATATATATATATATATATATATATATATATATATATATGCTATGTTAAGTGTTTGAATCTGCACCCACACATACAAAATATTCTAGCAATTGCAATCTCAGATGTCTCATCCTGATCAATGAATGAAAAAAATGCAGCACAATACATTGAAACTTCCACTTCCTCTAAATTATCACCCTTTTCTAGAACATCCCTGATCTTTCCTCATATGTTTGAACTTTCCTAGGAAAATATTTGATTTTCTGGTAAATCACTGAGGATGAAAGTCAGTCACTAAAACCATATATTAGAGATATTTTCAGAAAATGCTTAATGAGCACAATGTACTTTTAAGAGAATTACGGTTAAATTTAAAACTACCTTTGTTGCTGCTATAGCTGACTTTGTTCAAAAGTCTTGAAAAAAGTGTTATAAGGTTCTGTTTTCTGTCTCTGTAGTTCACTTGCTCTGTGTCTCTCTAACACACACACCCACACACACACACACACACACACACACACACACACACACACACACACACACACACACACACACACATACACACAGGCACACATATAATTTTAGTATTTTCCCCACACTTAGAAAAGATAAATGGCAAGTTTTTTTTTCTTTTTATTTACTTTTTTATTTTAAGCTTATTAAGCAAAAATGCCATATTTAGTGAGTGCAAAAATGATGACAAACATTTGCCCTTTTGTAGTCTGTGCTTCACGGCAGGTTAATATGCTGCTATGAAACATTGGGATTTTTTTTTGTTTTAATCAGGTTCACTAATACCCTATTGGAAAAAAGTTAATTCTCCAATAGTATGATAACTTACATTTAGCCCATTACCTGTTGTGTTTTAACTGGTGTTTCTACAACTATGTAACATAACATTGGTGGAGGGATTTTAAGCATTGTGTGCTTGACAGTTTTTGTTTTGAAAATATCTTATGAAAGTGTGCAAAGATACTTTGCCTGTGTTTCCTTTTGTGGTGACTTTCTTGTTTTATTTTATTTTATTGATGTATTTATTGGTTTGTGCACACCGACTGTGCTAGGATTATTTTTTTTTTGTTTTATTTGTTATTAAGAAACTAAGTCAAAAACTCAATGGCCAAAAGTATCCTTTATTGTTATATTTTTACATAATCAATGGACCTCAACAAAAGGAACCTAACTGAATGCAAACAGAATTATACTTACAGGCGTTGCTGCAATAATAAAAAAAATGAAGAAAATATCAGTTTGTTACAGACTGATCCGCTATTTTGGCACCTATCAAAAAGAGTAAAGGTTTTTATTAAAAATAAATGTTATTTACTATACTATTTACAAAGTGACATATTTAGAATTTATTCCATGTACAATTTCCCACTCCTTTCCATTTTTGTCATACAATCATAAATATCTTACTTTTCATTATTATTTCAAACTTCTATCTTCATTATCCTTATTTGACCCCCACTAATTTCCCATAACCACCATCTAATTTTTCTTAAAACTTTTCTTAAAATGTATCATTAAGCTTGATTTAATTTATCATTTCATTCCAAATGGTTCACATAAAGGAGAATAATCTTTTATCTATTTTACTAACATACTCCTTATTTTTATGACCATAATATATGTGCATGATCATTTATTTATTTATTTATTTGGCATTTGTTAACTGGGTTAGTCCAAGTGAGCTACGAGCCCATTTTTAGTGGAGACCTGAGGAGTAAAGCTCCAAGAAATTGCATACATATATTCATGGAAAATGTATTTTAAGTTATACAATATAATAAAAAGTAAAACATGGAATATGCACAAAAAATTAAGCAAAACACAGTTACAAAAAACAAATAGAATGAGATTATTTTAACAGAATCTGGTATTCATATCTATATTTATCTCAGTTACTTCCTTTATATTTTCAAAGAACATTTCTTTACATATTTTTCCAATAATTTTGCAGTTCTTATCCATTGTAAGAAAACATGCTCTCTAGTTTATTCTTTATCACAATATATACAGACTCTTTTGTTATATTTTTATACAGAATATTTCCTGTTATTGGTAATTTTTTAATCACTAATCTCCATAAAAAAACTTGACATTCTACTTATGTATTACACCATGCTTTTCATACTTTTATAGCTTCAACTTTTCCATTTGCTAGCTTAGCCCACATATTTGCATGCTATTTTTTATCATGATGTTTATACCACATTATTTTCCATAAAATATATATTTCTTGATAGCATGCCATTTCTTCATTTAAGCATAACTTTCTTATTTTAAATTTTTTAACATATGTCAGTGCCACTCATATTTGTACTTTAATAAATGCACTACAAACTTTTCATTTTTAGCATTTATCCAAAATAAAACTATACACAACTTTAAAGAAGAAACAGCATAAACAATTAATTAATTATTAATTCTAAACCTCCATATTCCTTGTCCATATATAAGACTCTTCTCTTCTCTTCTCTCGATTCATTCTCAAACCCAATACAAAATTAAAATGTACTTGTACTATTTCTTTTTCATAGATTTTTGGCAACATATAGACACTAGCTAAATATGTAACATTTCCCAGTATAACTGAAATAACCAAATACACCGTTTTATTAAACAATAAATAATGTTTCCCAAATACGGCAATAATCCTTTATTTTATTTTTTTTATAAATTTTACTACCAAGTCTTATTCCTAGAAGAGATTTATTACATTGAAAAAATATCCCTTATTTCTTTACTATACTACAACTTTTTAACTTTTTTCTTTATTAAAAGTCATGCCTGCTATATTTAAATATTGATGTACATAAAATAACTTCTTTCACCCACATTTTGTTTTTTGTAATCAAAATAATATCATCTATATAAATAAACATAACTGGAATTTGTACCTATTTTTTAGTAATATAAGCATCTTTCTTATGCAAATGTATATCTCAAACTAATACATTCATATCTAAGGCAAATAATATGATACTCATAGGACATCTGTGATGTATGCCATTCCTTATATTTATTTCTTTGCTTAACCAGCCATTCACTAAAATTCTTACATTGTTTTTTATTATATGCAGAACAACATAAATTCTTAATTTCCTTTCTAATGTTATACTCTTCCATAATTATCCACAAAAATGTATGGTGTATTGCATCAAATGCTATTTAAATCTCTTAATATGATCTTCTTTTCATCAGTCCTGCTTATATCATCCCTAATTTTCCTTATAATGAATAATAATTCCTAACATAATTTCCCTTTAAACTATATATATTATATTCCATAATACTTTTAATTTTACTTTCCATTCTTTTCTAATTATTTCCATAACAATCTTACAATCTGAATTGTTCAATACTATAGGTCTTCAGTTTAAACTGTTATTTTATCTTCCTGTTTCCATACAATTTAAGTATACCACTGCATAAATCTTTATACATAAAACCTTCATTTAACCATGCATTCATAACTTTTAAGAAGTGTTTTTTCTGCCAGTCTTTAAAAATCCTATAAAATTGGTATCTTAATCCATCTGGTTCTGAAAGCAACTGTAAGTTAACTTGTCCAACTACCTTATCTAATTCATATAAGGAAATTCCATTTCCCAATACTTTATTTTCTTGCTGTAGTAATTTTTTAACATGCCTTAGTTTTTGTACTTTCTTTCTATCTTGAAACATTTTCTTTACATAATTTATTACAATTTTCATAACTTGTTCCTGAGATCTTCTTACCTCTCCAATATCATCTTTCATGTCTTTTAGTATACTAATATTCCGGCTAACTAATCTACTCAAATGAGTTGATTCCTCTTCTGTTTTACTTTGTAAGTAATATATTTGCTTAATAATAATTATTTGATTTTCTCTTGATTCTTTTCATAAATGTTCCATTCTATCTCATAATATTCTCTATCATTGCTTTTCAAGTCATTTACATCACCTGAAGACATTGTTTTATAACGTGTTTCTACTTTTCTTAAATCTGACCACCATTCTAAAAAAAAACATTTTTATATATTTTTTTTACAACTAGCCACAACTCAGAGAAGTTTTCATAACACTGTCTAGTGGAAATGTCATATTTCCATAATCACATACTTATTTTATTTCCATTTCCATCTCATAATCCATTATTTATTTTTTTATTCCTTTTCCTGATCTGATATACTCTTTATTTTCTTGTATTTTTATCCATATGGCTGAGTGATCTGAAAAGTCTGTTACAGATATCTCTCTCTCTTAGCTATATTTAAATCTTGTGATAGAGTCTACTTCTGCCTTATCATTAAATTAAATCATTAAATTACCACATTTTATATCTTCAGCAGTTTTCTTAACATCATTTTCTCTCTTCTTATTTTTCTTCCTCAAAACACAATTAAAATCTCCCCAATCCAGAATTTTATGAAATAATTTGTCCCTTTCTTTACTTGTAACATATGCATGCAAAGTTATAATCCTATAAACCTGATTATGCCATCTGAGATCAACAATAGTTAATTTTCCCATCATTACCACTCTTATTTTCAATTTTTTCACTGACTTTCTACAAAGTACAACTGTGCCTGAACATAGTATTTTCTATGTTCCATATTCTAACTCCTCTCCAAAATTTATTAGTTTGTAATCTCTCTTCTTATGTCAAAATCTTACATCTTCCAATATTCTTCCATCAACATCACACATACTACCCCAATTTAGGATGCCTTTTCTTCTGCCTGTATTTGTAATATTTTTTGCATTTGCTTAAGGAACTCTAAAAATGTCATTATGTTTATGTTGTGGCTACCAGAAAATTATGTAAATTTGCAGTATTTATCTCATTTTCATTATCAATTTACTTTCTTTTTCACTTTTATACTTATCCCTTTAACATTCTTTTTCTGTTAATTGTACTTTGCCAATAGAACTCTGTTTACTTTTCTCTATTTTCCAATGTACCTTCCTTATTACATATTTTGGAACCTTCTTCTATATTATCTTCTGTTTCAGTTTTCTCTTTATCTTTACAATACTCTTGCTCCCCTACTTCTTCTTTACTGGGACAGTTTCTTCTCTCTCTCTGTATACTGTCCTCACTTTAGATTTCTTTGCATTATTTTCACTAGATTACAAAACATCCATAAATGCCCAGTTTTGTTACATTTCTAACATTTCAGTTCACACTTTTTGTATTGTGCCTGTTTCCCCACAAATATAGCATTTTCACTTCTCCCAGTTACTTATCAAATGACCATCTTTCCCACAGGAAAGAAAAACATGTTTAAGGTTTCCCACAATAGTTTACAGCACCCTTGTTACCCTCTACAATTATCATATTAGGGATGTGAATAATTTTCAGTACAATGTGACAGTCCTATCCACCAGTCTATAATCTTCTATTATCAGACACTTTGCTAATGTCCATAACTTCTTTACATTTACTTACATGCCTCTTTAAAGTCTCTTTTTCAACTTCAGTCTGAAATAATTGAACATGTATTTGCTTTTTTGTTTCTCTGTGTAATGTTTTAACCACATAATGGATTCATGGATTACTGTTTTTTTTCTTCTCATAGTCCCCGAAGACTTTGCATAACAGAACCAGTCTCAAAAAATAATTTCACAAAATGTCTCTTTATGAATAAAAATAAAAGTTTTTACCTCATCGGACTTAACCCTCAGTGGGACAATTAAATTATCCCACATACCAAACCATACATTTATTTTTCTTCTTTGTTCTGCATTTTTATCATGACTGCCATTTGACTGTTAACAATTCTTTTTTATCTTTTCATCTCCTGTTCCTTTCTGTGCAGTTTCCGTAACAGTCTTAGCATATGATTTTTTTTTCTGGCAACCTTCTTTTCAAATATCTTCTGATTCCTCCATAATTTCTCCTAATATTTTCCATGCTCCAGCTAGCTCTGCAACAACAATTCACCAAAAATATCATCTCACAGCCCTCCTGAATGGAAGGTTGCAAAAGCACATCCATTATTGCCTCTGATGAAACAAACACATTTTGCTGAAACTGCTCCTCAGAATCTTGTATAGCATCAAACACTGCATGAACATTTACCTCTGTGCTAACTTCTATCCTGGAGCTCCTTGAGTGCTGTTCTTCCAGCTGCCACTGCATTAGCATTAGAACAAGCACTATCCTAAAGAGTAGCCGTCCTTTATTATAAACATAACTCTTATTTACAAAATATTTACATATTCACAAATATTTGTATGTGTACAAATACATAATTATATAACTTTGTTTACTCGTATTCAGAATTTCCTTTACAATCATGCTAAAATTTCATCCCTATTAAACCCTCACTCCTTTTTGCATAACCACCATCTGATTTTACTTAAAGTTGTTGCTAAAATCCATTTACTATAAAACATAATTTCAGTTATTCTCTCATTCCATATAATCCACATAATATAAACTAACTTTCTATATACTCTAACACATGGTTTACTTCTATTCTTATAATATCCATTTTTAATCATGTATATGTTGATGTTATCCACTTCATTTATATAGTCAAAATGTCTTCTTTTCATAGTTTTCCCTGGAACTTTTTCATTTTTTTATATTTCAAAAACACATGTTCTGTAATTTCTTCTTCTTAATAATGTAAACATATTCTATCATTTTTCTATTAGTAGTCTCCACAAATAAAAAAAAATGACATTCTACTTTCTGATTACAGCATTTGCTTCTTACTTTTATAGCTTCATGTTTTAATCTGTTAGATTTTCCCATAGTTTTACATAGTAATGTTTCATCATTACATTCTTATACCACACTTTTTTATCTTTTACTATATCATCAATTTTTATTTTCCTCAAAAATATATTTCTATTGGTGAAGTTTTGTTTCTTCATTTATACATTATTTTTCTCCTTTACTCTTTTTTAGCATACCCCAAAATGTATCATGCTTATATTTATACAGTTTTATTACTAATCTGTCATCTTTTTCATTTATCTGCTTTAACAAGTTGTACAAATTTAATGAAACAGTGTATACCACTGAGTTGATTAAAGCTAAACCTCCTTATTTATTTTTTAAAAAAAACTACTCTTTTTACTGGGTTTAATTTAAAACCCCAAAATGAATAAAAAGTTATCTGCAGTAATTCCTTTTCAAATGTTGTTGGCCTGCTAACTATGCTATTTTCCCATCCATACTGAATTTATTAAATAATAAACAAATGATAACTTATATGTTCTCCAGAAAAGACTTGTTGCTTTATTTCTTCTATTGTTTTTCTCCATTGAATTCTACTTAAATTTTTTATTCCCAAATTTTATACCTAGTACAGAAATGTATCTTATTGTAAAATATATACCCCTGATCTTTACTACATCATTTAAACCTTTATTTTCTCTTTATTTAAAGTCATCTCTATCATATCTAGGCACTTATTTGTGTAAATTGTTCTTCTTTTATCCAAAGTTTGTTTTTTACAATTACTATAATGTCATCTACATATGTTAATAGAACTGGAATTGTTGACCTTTCATTTGTTATATACTCCACCTCTTCATGTTGTAATCTGTTTCACATACTATGACATTCATAACTAATTAAAGAGTACACAAGTTATTGAACATCCCTGTCTTACACCACTCTTCATATGTACCTCAGCCATTCATAAGAATTTTTACTTTATTATTATTATTATTATAATACACTGACATACATAATTTCCTTTCTAAATTATATTATATTTTTCATTATTATCCATAGTATTTCATGTCCAGTATTGAAAAAAATGCCTTGCTAAGATCACCTACCATGAGTTTCACTTCTTCTTTTCTGTTCATAATATCCACAATTTCTTAAACTATCATAAATAATCCTTGACAATCTGTCCCCTTTATACTATATATCTAATCTTATATAGACTTTTTCCATTTTAGCTTCAAATTTCTTTTGTATAATTTTCATAAAGATCTTAAAATAATTATTATTTAATACTATTAGTCACCAGTTTTTAATTCTTTATTCTAGTACATAATTATTTATATTAAAAAAAAACCTTAATTTAACCATTCATTCAAAATCTTTATAAATATTTTTCCAGCACCATACATTTTATACATTTCATACCCTATTCCATCTGGGCCTGCAACAAAATCAAATCTATATTTACTTGTCCTAATACTTTATTTAGAGCCTTTAAGAAATCCCCTTTTCCAAATCGTTATTCTCTTTTTCTGCTAATGTTTTTACTTTCCATGTTTTTCACTACCTTCTTTTTTTCTTTAAACACTCTTGCACACATTGCACTAAACTATTCAGAATCTTTTCCTGGTTTCTTTCTGTTTCTCCTTTTATATTTTGTATTTCTCTTATTACACTACCATTTTCCTTTACTAATCTACTTAAGTAACACAATGCTTCTCTTTTTTCTTGTAAACATATCTTTGCGTATATAACAATTCTTGTATTTTTTCTTGATTTTTTTCATATAATTCTTTTTCTTTGTCAAAGTAATTTCCATCATTATGTTCTAAATCTTCCATTGCATCCTTAAATGTTCTTATATATTTTTATTTCTCTACTTTTCTCACATCATATTGCCACTGTAAAAAAAAGTTTTTTTTTAATTTTTCCTTAAATATCATCCACCATTCAGACCAATGTTTATAACATGTTCTCGTAGTAATATGATGTTTCCATAACTGAACTATTAATCTATTACCATCTTCATCCCATGTTTTCTCACTTGCCCTTTTTTATTCTGTTGCCTATTTTTATATATCCCTTGTTTTCTTTTATCTCTAGTCATATTGCAATATGATTAGAAATTCAGTTTCAGCTACTGCCTCTTCTCCTATAACTAAACCTTTTCATACTATAAAATAATCTATTTCAGTTCTATACATACCCCTTTTGTAAGTCCATAAATTTTTGTCCAAAAGTTTTAACTTACCTCATGTTAAACCTTCTAACATGTTTCTTATATAATTTACTTTCTTTTTTATGCTTGCCTCTTAAATCACAGTTAAAGTCTTCTGTCATTATAATATCCATATTTATATTTATCACTACATAGTTTAAAATTTGAAGAAATAAGCCTTTCCTTTCTTTACAGTTAGTATAAGGATATAATGTTATAATTCTATACACTTGTTCTTTTCATTTTAAACCTACAATGGTTATTCTTTCCATTTCTGCTAAAGTTACACCTAATATCTTTACTGTATTTCTGTAGGGTATGGCTATTTCAGAGCATCTCTCATTTCCCATCTTGTGTCTTCCAATGTTATTAATCACATCTAAATCACATGTATTACATCACTGCAAAATTTCTATTTGTCTTATTATATTCTTAACTCTATTTACATTGACAGAAAGTGCTGTCAAATTCTCATTGCCCCTTTTCCCTAGATTCATGTTTTTATAAGTTCATTGCTAATTACTAAGCTAGATTTCTTAACACACTATTATAAGCCTAACCTACTTCATTCCCAGGGATGAGAATCAAACACTGTACCTAGTGTCTGTTAGGCAAACACCTTAACTATTATACAAAGTCATACCCCGGGATTCATCAAGGCCGACATTAGGCTTGTGCCGACTGTGCGGCATGAAGATGGTGCAGTAGTGCCAAATGCATATTAATGAAGGCACACTGCCGCCACAGCCACGTACATAGGAAAGGAGCGTGAGTGCATAGGGCATGCCGAAGTGCCGCACGGAGGCGTGGAAATATCAGCTGCCGACATGCAACCTAAAATGCTTTTATATAACAATTTGCAAGCAATAGTAATCACATCTGTCAGTGTCCGTGGATACTGAAATGTATGCAAAGCATGCAAGACAGTTCCTGCAAACACAAAATGAAGAAGCAAACACAAATGCACGGTAGGGAATAACGGGTCCCTATCCCGCGAACAAATGACATTGAAAACCATGTGCCCGTAGTCCAACGCAGTGTAGATAGTTATACCGAGTGGAAGTGAAATGCATCATATGTTGGCACGCTGCCAATAGGTACGTCCAGCCCAATGGTCAGGGTCATCAGCTGACCCATATTGTAAGGGAGGGTACACAGCTGGGCAGATGTGTCCATAACAAAAAACATGATAAATGTACATATCTGGGGACCGCATGACTGAATTATATCCCACAACGCATGTAATAGACACATACAATAGGTATGTCCGTATTTCACATACCAAATGTGACAGGAAATAGAATAAGCATGTAAACGAAACGGAAGGAGCATATAAATTGCTACAACAATAAGGCAACATGTAGGCTGAAAGGAACAGTATTATCTGTACCATTGACTGTGGGTACATGTTGTCCAGTACATTCGGATATGTGTCCGGAATATATCCCATCCTGGACATAGGAAAAGGTGGCATCCTACCAATGATTAGAACAGTCGGCCATAATCCGCACATCAGCGGTCCAAGCCGAACTTGTCAGGATGTGTCACAGTTGAACGGGTATTACCCGGGTATGCCAACCATGTCATGAAAGTTAAGTATGGGCGTGTACCTATGTGCGGGAGGTATAGCATGTGGAAAGTCAAACATGGCAGGGTAGTCCACACAACCATACAGGTACCTGACATATGTAGGGTATGCAATGTGTTACCTTGACCGTGTCATGGGCCATCAACCAAAGCAGTGATGATGGAGTGTCAGGAATATGTGTGTGTGGGGGGGTGGGTAATGGTATAATCCTCCAAGGCGACACTGTGTCGTATGCAGAATAGGTGAACCAGAGGTGTATGAAGGAGCACTGGGTGAAGCATAAAGAAACACAAAAACATGTATACACATCTGCAATACAACCAGACAGGCCATACTGTAGAACACAATCCCACAAACATATGAATATTAAAATGTGCGATGTATAGACATGTCACCAGCACATACCCACAGATTGGTCCTGATGGAACTGGCCATATCAAATGCAACACACCTGGATGCATAATGGACTACCCAGCATCCCCTCCACAGCACACAACCTGCTCCCATACCTGAACGTCCACCAAATCCAGCCATACTTGGCCTACTGGTTTGGTGCAGCCATATCTACACATAGTGACCACTACGCATATGTAGTAGGTAGTGTCACCCTAGGCAGTTTCAGGATTGCAAACTATGTATCCCTTGCATGTAAAATCCCCAGCACATTTTCGTAACATCAGAGGAATGTTTGGTATTTGTCTTGTCTTGGTCTTGTTCAATTTTTGGGATATCCCTCATGGGATAAGTAACCTGTGTAAACATTAGAATTTGTATGAAGACACGAAGTCCAGTCCTGTAGATATCTGGACACAAGTTGGAATGTGCAGTAGTGGTGCACGAGACTGTCCAGTCCTAGATGGTCATGCAGAACCTACTACCCAGGATCAAACACCTGCCCGTGATGCACGTGTCCCGACACGAATAAGCAAGAGAATATATTGCACAAATTTGCATAGTGGCACATGGTATAAGGGTGATGAAGGCACTGACGTAAATAGGATACCCCCTGATCCACTGTGTGAGGGACAATTAATGTGTGTGTAGGCATGACCTGACCAACAATGATACAATGACAAATGTCCTGTGATTGTAGGAAATAACTATGTACCATACTGCATGTAACAGTTGCCTAAAGCAGTCACGTCAGGATAGAATAAATGTAATTCGTAGAAGAAACAGGCAAACAACAAAAGTGTCAAAGGTATAAGGCTCACAGCTAGGAAACAAATGAATGTTCTAAACCTGCACTGACCGTGGCTATGTGTTGGCCCAAACAATCTGGTTTCCGCAGTAGGGTTACCATCTGTCCCGCTTTGTGAGGGACAGTCCCTCTTTGGACAGTTGTGTCCTGACAAAATACATTACAAATGGCAAATGTCCTGGGACTGTAGGACATAATTATGTCCCATATGTTCTGTAATAGTTGCAGAAAATAATTATTTCAGTATCTAAAATACCTAAATGTTACAAGAAACAGAATAAACAACTAAACAGCTACAACAATAGGCTTTTATGTAGGCAAATAAGTAAAGTTCTATCCTTTGTACTGTGGGTATGTGTCGGCTTGTAAAATCTGATGTGTCTTCTGAAAATGTCATGTCTTGGCCATTTGAAAAGGTGGCAACCCTAGTCCCCAGAATACATCCCAACCTGTACATATGACAATGTCAATGCTACCAATGGTCAGAGCATTCGCACAATAACTGGCCAGCCTCTTAACCACTCACAAAGCCAGTGACCTTTGGGGGAAAGGTGTTGAATGAGAATGACTACTTACAACAATGAAGAGTAATAGACGCATTTAACTGCAGAAAATTAGTAGTATTACGTATCTGTCAACATGTTCCAAGTTAATAGTACTAATATCGTAGAAGTGTCTGTGATTGTCCCTGAGTTGTCATAGCCTTGTCCCTGTAGAAATGAGTCCCTGAGTATCACAGAGGTCCATACACATAAGTACACCAACCAACTGTCACATCTGTTGACAGGATTATTGCATACCTGTAGTGAATTTATAACAGATGTCCAGAATAATATTCATTTTATCTAAAAATTAATGAAATTGTCAAATGGGAAGGGAAACACATGGAAACCACCCCCCAACCTGCATTATGTAGCAGAACCACTCCCCACCCTAAATTATGTAGCGCCGGCCCAATAATGTGGTCAGAGGTGCACAAACACCTGCGTCTATAAACACAGGTAGAATGTTAAAATCTGGACTAACTCTGTCCATGTGTTATGTCTGATCTTTGAACAATGCCAGGGCAGTCCTAGTCACCAGTCGGCCGAGCCTAAACACGGACCAGCACATGAACACCCTGACAATCAAACACACGTATGCGCGAGGACTATAAGCGTAGGAGTTTTAAATATCCTTGGAGTGAGTAGACTTGCAGCATGGGTCCAGAGCAGTAGGAAACAGAGAATGTCCTAATTGCAGTACTGTGGTTTTCCCAGCAGGAAAATGGATGCCTGCTGTGTAAGGGAAGCAGTGAGGCGTATGTCAGAGTAGCTATGAACCATGGGTATAGATATAAATGAGCCAGAACGCTAATAGTGTAGTGGTTACAGCATCCGCCCAACGTAAAGGCATTCCCGGTTCAAGTACGACTATAGCACATATTAATTGTGTAATGAATGCCTCTGTGCTGTAAAGCCAACATTTATACATGTAAAGGTGACCGCATTTGCATGGGTCCATTAACCGGATTCCATCAAAGTGGTACTTTCATAAGGAATAAGGCACATGTAATCCCAAAGAAGTGCCTGTAAACATATGTAACTCAGAATAAGTAGATGCAAGTGTGCCTGCGTGGGTGTATGCAGCTATTAGCATAGCAAATGTATGTTGTCTTGTACATCTGTAACATTTATAAATATAGATAGATAGATGTGTGTATAGATAAATATCCACAGACATAACAGAAATATGCAATTATATATCTACATATTTATCTATATATACACATATATATATAAATATATATATATATATATATATATATATATATATATATATATATATATATATGTATATATATATATATATATATATATATATATATGTAAGGAACACCAAAAGACGAAAGCAAACATAAGGGTTTTGAAGGGAATCCAGAGCAAGTAAGGAATTATGAAGTGCTCGCAGCATATGCCACATAAAGCTGCACAAGTGTGAGTAGAGCACCGCTCTTCACACCAGAGGCAGGGTTATACCAGTGGCCATAACATTGTTGAAATGCTACGTCAACACTGTAAACAGACAGAATGTAGTACATGTTGCGACCACCTACACTTGTAACCCGCAAATCGTTCATAATCCATAACACCAGGAAAGGCACGTATGTGCAAATATGAATGGATGTTGAGCCTGTGAATACATGAGGTGGTACAAAATGTGTGTAGGGCCCCAACACTCATGAGAGGGCAATGTGTAAAGGTGTGTCATGGCTGCGATATCAGGTGTATAATGGCTGTTATGTGTGGAAACTCAACACGGGTGTGCAGGAGAAACTATGGATATGCGATTATGGACACAGGAGGGCTCGGGTATGTTACGCCGGGTGCAATGGAGCGGCCCGTGGAGGTCATCTGGTATGTAGGTGCGATTCCCAGATAGAGCGTCGTTTGCATGGAGACATGCATGAATGGGCGTATCGTTGTCGGACATTGTGCGTCAGGGCTGGCAGCCCGGCACATAAAACCTATATGCCACCCATGAGCAGAACGGAGTTCTGCTGTGACAACCCCAAACCGGGAAAAGCAGAAAGACACAACTACATGAAGACAACAATATGTTGACTTACAGTCACAGTAACACAAACACACATCCTATCAACAGTAATAATATGAATGTGCACAGAAACAAACACAGTAGCAGGAATAATAGGCTGCACATATGAGTAATAGGTCAAATGACACTGTATCACAACCCAGTTAGCAGCGGCACCCCAGACATGAAAAACGTACGACATCTGTCCACTGTATAACGTGCAATATACTGAGCACAAGTTCACCGGAGTGAAGTGTCAGTGTCATAATGACTAAGGCAATAGTTTGCTGTTGAAGCAGAGATAAAACCCAATACGCATGTGTAAGTGTCCATGTCCGGGAAATGTATAGGTCAACGGACACACAGATGTATATATAGATAAAAACGTATATATACATATATCTATATTAATTTATATACACATATATATTCATACAGATATATATATATATATATATGCACACACAAGGATATACTACGGATATATATATATATATATATATATATATATATATATATATATATATATATATATATATATATATACACAAACAACAGGTACTAATATATACACATACACACAAAACAAAATATATATGTCAGCATTGATATACACATGTACATAAATAAGTTACTTCACAGTAATTAGGGGTAACATATTTACAGCCCGGGCATATGTGACTGGGAGGTCCAATAAATAAACGTTGTACCCCCCACATCACCCAGCTAGGCCGGACAGACATACAGACAGGAAATACAGATCAATACACTTCCGCTGTCCAAAACACTGGTAGGAAAGTACCAGTGGCAGAGTTCTGCAAGGTCTACACTTTAAACATGTTGGTTTATCGGAGCATTCCAGGATTACTTAAATTGGACTGTATGGAGTCATTGGCTCAATTGGGACTTACATATTATTTTTATTGCAAAACATGTTGATTATTTTTTTGCTCAATCTTTAAAGTGCATATTATGTTTTGAATGGAACCCTATGTGTTTTCAATACCCTAGGACTTTCTGGTATCATGGACATTTGCTATTTCAAACTAATTATAATGCAAGTCCATTATATATAGGTTTCTATACGCATGTATACACACTATAATTGTGTTTTGATAAACACACAGTGTCATAGATATATTAGGTTGGTGCTTATTACATTTGGGCACTACATCTGACTATATTAAACTACCTGTCCTCTTCTATGATATTAGGAGGCTCAAGGAAAGCTGTTCAGATTACTTATTTATGTATGTCTTATGGTTAGATGATTAATAATAATTTGTGGATACGATACCATTCTTTCTATTATATCCATGTATTTTTAACAATTTTCTAAGAATAATCTGTGGACAATATATGGTCGTATTTGTACAATCATATTATTTAATAGTTATATATGGATGTGATGGATAAACTATTATGGGCTTAGACATACCAATATTAATATTATATCTCTGATCTTTTTGAACACACTGTGAGCCCTCATTTTGTACCACTGGCAGCTCCTACATAGACACAACAGCTGATTCTGATTTATGGAGGTTAGTTGACCCATATTATAAAGATTTGTTTATTTATGGTGGTATTTTTCATCACAAACGTTTTACCACTCATAATTGGATGCACCAGTGGATGCAGAACTACAGGAGGTCTATGGACTGCAGCTTTTTATATATACATATATTATCATATTTTTTAGTGGATAATCCATTTATCTTTTGGTCATTGGTACTGGAATAATATGGATCTAGAGCAGATTTTGAATGGGTTATGTGCTGATAGGCATGATCTAGGAGTATTTGGTGTCAGTGACATGTCAAGCAATAACCAAAATGGCTCTTATACAGGTCCTACTAATGGTTTTGACTTAGCTTTTAATAAATTTAATAAGGACTTGAGGAATCTCAGATCCAACATCTGGCATTTGAGACTATTCAAAGCGTATATACAAAGAGACATCACGCCTAGAGGCCTCAGTCAGGTTGCAGCCCTTGGTCGGCAGGTCGGAAGACAGGCTGACCAAGGAATGGAACCAGGCTCTTCATCAATCTTCAATGATGTTTGTCACAATTTTAGCAGCATATTATGAAAGAATGGTTGATATATGTCTAACAGAGATCAAAGCCTCTTGTGAGGAGTGTAAACGCTTTGAGTCACAACCTACATATGCCACCTTAGTTAATAAACTATCTAAGGATCTGGCTTCTTTTGATCAACAGATTAGGGATCGTAAAATCCGCAAGTTCAACAAGGATTGCACTGACTATCAAGGGGTCGTCCTTTTGATACATCAAAAACAGTTAGATTTAATGATATTGGTCCAAAGACACCTGGTACAAAACCTAGGAAGAGATCACGATCTATTCTGAAATCCACTGATGCATCCTTTGCTAGTACCTCTGGTGATGAAACATCATGTACGGATAATGATGGTGGCAACCATCGAGAATCACCAAGGAGTAAGAAACCCAATACCAAAACCCCTTTAGACATACATCAAGGTGACGAGGGGGTCGCAAGCACAAACATAAATGCAAAAAGCAATTCTATGATGGGTCTGATCCGAACACTGCTGAACTAACAATACCAGGTTCAAGTAATGTATTGAATTTATCTGATGTAACCTTGACAGATGCACAAACGATTTTACTTAATAAAGGTCTTGGCTTCATCCCCGGCTTTTTTAGTCATGAATACAGTATTGTGAATGATGTTTTGTCATTTTGTTGTAATCTGAATCTCAAACTGTTCTTTTCAGGCAATATCTCTCAAAGATCTTCAGAATTTAGATTTCTGAAATCGGATTTTCAACCTCCGATGAACAAATATGTCTCCATATTTCAACAATCTGTTATTTAAGGATCTACATTTTCACAATCATGAATCTGGCATTCTAGGCCAAAATATTTTCACCATGGAAAAGACTGCTTTAGACGAACTTAGGCATAATCATAACATTGCTATTTTGCCAGCAGATAAGGGAGGTGCTGTCGTAGTTATGAATATTGGGGATTACCTTAGTGAGGGTAGGAGACAATTGGCAGACCGCAGGTGCTATATGCAGATGTTTATTGATCCTACATTGGTATACAAGAAGGAAATTGATTCCTTCTTACAAACAGAGAAAGAACAAGGCATCATAACAACAAATATAGTTAAACATCTCACTGTTAAAGATCCACAAAAACAAATTTTATACCTCCTGCCTAAAATACATAAATCTATTACAAAACCTCTGGGTAGATCCATAGTGTCAGGAATTGGTTTATTAACAGAACCATTATCTGCCTTTCTTACACACTATCTCAAGTCACTACTAATATCAGTGAGGGCCAGATTGAAGGACATGACACACTTCCTCCAAATCATTGAAGACACCCAACTTGAACAGGGTTGGCTTATGTGCACGCTGGATGTTAAATCATTATACACAAGTATTCCACATTGGGCTGGGTTACAATCATTACAGTATTGGTTGGAAAAATCTGATTTGTACCCACCAGGTTTCAATACTCTTTTGATCTGCATGGCAGAACATGTGTTAACCAAGAACGTTTTCTACTTCCATGGTGAGTGTTTTCTGCAATTACAAGGTACCTATTTATGCAGACTTATTTATGGCCTATTTCGAGGAGTGCATGGTTTACGATTCATCACACAACATTTACATAGTTGAAATTGACATCCGGAGAAGATATTTAGATGATTGTTGGATGGTGTGGAGGGCGGATTTAACATATTTACATGAATTCATACAATATCTGAATGACAATGTATGGGGTATTGAATTTACCGTTACATATGATTATTATACCATCAACTTTCTGGATGTTACAGCTTATCGTAACGAAGACCACACTTTGAGTACTAAAGTATTTCATAAATACCCACAATACAATACTTTGTTACATGCATCTAGTATGCACCCAACCACACCATCCACAACATACCAAAATCACAATTCATGCGGATTAAACGCATATGCTCATCTGACAAGGATTTTCAAACAGCTAGGAATGATTTATGTCAGAGGTTTACATACAGGGGATACAAGGATAGAGATATTTTTGCGGCCAGTGAATGGTGTAATAATCTGGATAGACAAACCAATACAAAAAATTGGATGACACTGACAAGGACTCCATTATCAGATTTGTGACTACTTATGGTAGAAATAACCATTTGGTGAGGGATATTCTGAACTCTAATTGGAACATTTTGTTGGCACATGATGAATTAAGAACACTACTAGGTCCGAGATGCCACATGTCTTTTAGAAAAGGTAAAACTTTAGGGGGGTTGTTTTCCCACTATAAACATAAGGAAGGGGGAGGAGCCATTTACCAACAGACAACCCTGACAGGGGATAAACTATTAGGTACCTTCCCATGTGGCCATTGTAGTTCCTGTTCCCAGGTCTATATACTTAAGGAATTCACCAGTGCGAACACTAATCGTGTGTATCAGACTAGAGTTTTTGCCAATTGTAGCACTACATGGATTATATATTTAGCTACTTGCCAGTGCCAATCATTTTATGTGGGGCAAACATCAAGATCTCTCAGAACACGTATGACAGAACACAAAAGTGACATTAGGAACAAAAGGGACACTAATGCCCTGTATAGACACACCATGAAACATTCTAATGCACAATTTAAGTTCATGGTTATAGACAAAATTGTGGGGGATCGCAGCCATCAACAGGGTTGGCATTCCATTTTGAATAAAAAGGAACAATATTGGATTACCAACCTTGGGGCTTTATTTCCGCCAGGCCTGAATGATCAGATACGTAGATAGTTGACAGTATTATAGGTTTTGCATTAGTATGACCTTTCTGAGGGGTTTGGGGTCTTAAACACATATGGTTATCATTATTTAATGAGGTCAGTTCTCAGGTATTTGGCAGACAGGTACAGATTGTGAGAGGAACACACCACACATATGAGGCATACATCTGCACATTCGTACAGTTACGCCAATACACACAATACATGGTGCCATCACAGGCCAGTTACCATTACATTCCTATTGCAGGACACACCCACCCACTGGGTTATATTCCTCACACAGGCCAACAGGTGCTTATCCATACTACTTATTCCATCATGTACCTTATGTGTACGCTGGTATTTGCACTTTCCATCAGTGGCAGAGCTCACGTACGAGTATGGGGGACTGGACACTGTATCGGTGACACTGCATGACACCCTGAGGGACACATGTCATTTGAGTCTATTAACTTTCCACATTGACTTTCACAGGCCATACGTTGTAATTCACATTTGTGGACAAACATGCTTATGACTTGTACATGTTTTGTCATTTGTCCTGACATCTTTCTTCTCACCTGTCCACCTAGTATCACTAGTTCTGTACATTTCATTAGGACGGGTTACCTTCATACCTCTCACCTGTACACATTATGGGTATACGCCCTGGGGTTTGACCTATGATTCTGTTACATTTGTCACGATAATGTGCCTTTCTGGTAGATTGCTGGCAAGCCATGATGGACTGTGCGGTTAGGTAATCATGACTGACATTTCTATTTCATGATTACTAACTCTCATAACTTTCGTATTCCCAACTATGCAATTATTCTATCAACAGTCTGACTTTGTCTGAGGTATATTTAATATAGTTCCTATTTGTCTGTCGTGTACTATGCCTTAGTCCAGCTGTCTTATTCTGACATTCTGGCAGGTATGGTTACCATCTTGGTCGTACGCGTGTCCATCCATGATAATCGCCTACATGACACTGATATAGGTCCCTACATCTTCCCCCAATGGTTTACACAATATCCAGTGGACGGGTTGCACCTTTTTGGTGAATATAGGCGTGTGCTATACCCACATAGGTATATTGATCACTCCCATGGGGCGTACCTAATAGATCTGTGCCAACCAACACCTTGGCCCAATTCTGCATACCCATGATTCCCATACCTGACACACCTCCACAGTACCCATTAGACATGTTTAATATGAGCGATAATAAAGTGTGAGGACACTTCCGAGCACTCCCCGCTCTGCGGATATCAGCTCGTACGTCATACATTCAATTGACCCATGTGTTATTACCCTTACACCTGCTACTGTTGCATGTACAGCTATATCGTAGTTGCAGCTGTGACATCTTTCGCATCAATGACGGTTCGCACTTTGTACAGGATCAATTTTTGGGGTCCTGCAAAGGACACCTATATTCATGTTTAAATTATAGAACTTGCAGGCCCTGTCACACTGGTACTTTCTAGGCAATGGTTTGGAAACCATCGGTGTATTCTCCTTTCATGCATGTATGTCTGTCTATCCATATTAGCTATACCATAACCTGTTTATGTACATGTGTTATATGTACAGGGACATATGTTTGTTGTGTATATATCTATTCATGTATCATGTGTGTATAGATATATATATATCTGTACATATATACATATGTCTGTACATTCCTCATCTCGTAATTTGCTTTGGATTATGTCTGTGGATATATGTGTATATATATCTCCATATCATACCTTTCAACTGTACAGATTTCCGCTGCATGTACAGCTGTTTGCGTTTTATCTTTGGTCCATTTTTCATAACCTTGTGTCTATCTGGCAAGTTAGTGGCATATCATTAAAGACTGACGTTGGTAAATAATAACAAACATTTCAGGTTACGACTTCATGCCCTTCAGAGAATCCATGCTAGTGACACACCTGTTATTCTATCCACTTTCTATGTTTGTTAGGGCAATATCTGGGGATTGTCCCTATTTGTACCAGTTGTTGTCATGGCTATGTCCGGTTTCATACTTTACGGGGTTAACAGGTATGAGCCATGTACATAGAACGTGGGGCAAACACCATTCATTTTCTATTCTGTGAGCGGATTACACACGTGCAGGCGCACTTGCATATCCTTATTGTGGGTTACATATGTTTCATAGATAATTGTGCTTCCGTGAACTTTGATAATTCTGACCGTAACAGTTACATATCTGTATTTCAGTTTATGGACTACTGTGAAACACACGTTCACCTTTACATATTTAAATGTGTGTACAGCACGAACGCTTTCATTACACTTTCAAGTTATATGTGCAGTGGTCGTAGGTCAACCGGGACTGGATTCACGTTGGCCGGATACCGGAACCACTTTTCTATTGGTGTTCTCCCTCATTGATATGCATACCCATAGTACTTAGCTACATCAACATATGCCTCACCGCTTCACCTACAACACAGGCATCCATTCTCCTGCTGGGAAAAAGGCGGTACTACATATTACACATTCCTTATTGCCTACTGCTGTGGACTCCGGCTGCATTGTTAATCACTCCGAGGATATGCAGAACACCAAGGTATATAGTCCAGCCACATACAGGTCTTTTATTGTCAGGGTGCTCATGTAGTGATCTGGGTTTAGGCTTGTCTACCTGGTGAACGGATCTTCCCTGGCCGAGGTCAAATGTCAGACAAAGCATATGGACAGGGAGTATCTCCCTATTTTGAAGTTTTACCTGTGTTTCTAGACACAGGTGTTTGGGCACCTGCCAGCAGCTTATTCTATTGGCATTACATATTATGGATGGGGTTGTTACAGTCCATACTCCACGGTGAGGGGTGTTCCCATTCACATTTGACTATTACATGTATACAGTCATACGGGAATTATTATTTTTGGACAAGAAGTGACTACAGGTATGTAGTTGTACATTACACAAGTGTGAAGGGCTGTTCCTGTAAATATGTACGGACCATACCTCTCAACCTCTTAGAGCACCAAATCTGTGCAAAACCTACACGATGGGGGTACAATTAGGGACACATTTTAATGATTGCTCATACAAGCTTAGAACGTTGATAGAATGCTAGGTTTTGCATTAGCATGACTTTTCTGCAGGTTGTGGAGTCTTATACTCAGGATATTTCTCATTATTTAGTGATGTCAATCCTCAGCTATTTACCACACTGGTGCAGATTGTCGGAGGCACACACCAGCACTATGGGGCGAACCTGTGGTCATTCTTAGGGTTGCCACCTTTTCGACTGCCCAAAGTGGGACATGTTCTGTAGAGATGTCAGATTTTCCAGGACAGCCATGCATAGTACAGAACTTTAACCTTTTTTGGACATATAATAGCTTATTTTAGTAACATTTGATTTGCTTATGCTACCTCACATAACATATTGAGGATTCATATATAAAATAACTGTTTTATGCGACTATTAAAGTAAATTAGGAAATAACATTGTCCTACACTCTCAGGACATTTGTTATGTCTTGATTTTTTTCACAGGACACAACTGCCTACAGAGGGACTGTTACTCGCAAAGTGGGACAGATGGTGACCCTAGTCATTCTGCGAATATCCGGACAGTTGAGTGGTATGGCACGGACCTCTGTAATACGCTGTTGTGTTCTGGCACAGCAGTAGCTCAGCATTAAAGACTGCAGTCGGAACGTGCTGACAGACAGTTGGGTTTCAGACTTCATACTCCAGACATTAATGCCAATGTGCAAACTGTTATTCTATCAAATTCTATGTTTCTAAGAGATATCTTTACAGATTGTCCCTGATTTTGGACCTTTGTCTCACTTATATTCACGCCTCTGTCCAGATATCTTGCTCACACAGGTTGACAGGTATGGTCAGTCACGACTGCACACAGTCAGTGTCCCTCACACTTGATCAGGGTTGACCTGTTTACGTCAGTGTCTTCCTCGCCCTCATGCCGTTTTCCACTTTGCAAATGTGTGCATTATATTCTCCCTCCTATTCGTATCTGGACACGTGCGTCACAGAAAGGTATTTTATCCTGGGTGGTAGGTTATGCATACCCACTTAGGGCTGGACAGTGTCATGTACCTCCACTGCACGTTCTGACTTGTGTCCAGATATCTACTGGACTGGACATCATGCCGTCATACCCATTCTACTATTTACACAAGTTGGTCATCCCATGAGGGATATCCCAAAAATTGGACAAGACCAAAACAAGTTAGATAATGAAGATTTTTGTGGCTTCACGAAAACGTGCAGGGGGTTTTACCTGCAGGGGATACATGGTTTGCAATCCTGACACTGCCTAGGGTGACAATACCTACTACATATGCGTAAGGGTCACTGTGTGTAGCTGTTTCTGCAACAAACCAGTGGACCAAGAACGGCTGGATTTGGTGGACGTTTTGGTATGGTGGCAGGTTGTGTCTTGTGGAGGGTATGCTGGGTAGGCTATTATGCATCCAGGTGTGCTGCGTTTGTTATGGCCAGTTCCATCAGGATCCATCTGTGGGTATGTGACAGTGGCATATCTATACATTTGTCTCGCATATTTCCATATTCATATGTTTGTGGGATTGTGTTCTACACTATGGCCTGTCTGCTTGTCTTGCAGCTGTTTCTACATGAGGTTGTGTTTCTTTCCACTTCACACGCTGCCCCCTCATACACCTCCGGTTCACCTTTTCTGCATACAACACAAGTATCGCCTTTGAGGAATTTACCATTAAACACACACCCCTCACACGCAAATTACTCACACCCCATAGAGCACTACTTTGGTTGTTGGCCCATGACACGGCCAGAGTTACACATTGACTACCCTACATGTGTCGGTTACCTTTATGTTTGTGTGGACTACCCTGCCATGTTTGCTTTCCACATGCTATACCGCATGCACATAGGTACACGCCCTTACTTCACTTTCATTACTTGGTTGGTGTATCCGGGTACTACCCGTTCGACTGTGTCACATACACGTTCGGATTATACAGCTGCCTTCCGGATTTTGCCATGCTCTACTCATTGGTAGGATGGCACCTTTTCCTATGTCCAAGCTATTCCTTACACATGTCCGACGGTTGTGGACATTGCCTCCCCACAGTCGACAGTTGTGTTTCCACCTTTTCAATTGGCCACAGTGTGACATAGGGTTACCACCTGTCCCACTTTGCGAGAGACAGTCCCACTTTGGGCAGTTGTGTCCTGACATGTAATTGTAAACATGGCAAATGTCCTGAGAGTTTAGGACAAACTTATTTCTTATATTGTATGTGATAGTTGCATTAAACAGTTAATTCTGTATCTGAAATACCTGACTGTTATGAGAAACAGAATAAGCAACTAAAATGCTACAGGAATACGCTTTTCTGTAGGCAAAACAGTTATGTTCTGTCCTTTGTACTGGCCATGGGTATGTGTCGGCCTGTGCAATCTGATGTCTGTACAAAACATGTCCCACTTTGGCCATTTGTAAAGGTGGCAACCCTACTGTGACAGTTGCGGTGAACACAGCATATTTTACAGGCCGACACATATGCACGGTCAGTTCAGCAGATAGAACTTACAATTCTTGCCTATATCTAAGCTTATTCTTGTAGCATTTCGGTATCTTATTCTGTTTGTTATGACATTTATGTAATATACGTCCAGTGAAATATGTTTAATGCAACTATTGCATGACGTCTATGGAAGAATTATATCCTATATTCTCTGGACATTTGCCAGTTTTACATGTTTGTGTCAGGACAAATCTGCCCACAGAGGGACTGTCACTTGCAAAGTGGGACAGGTGGTAATCTTGGTCGACGGTACGGATCATACTGTTCCTTTCGGCCTACATGTGTCCGTATTGTTATGGCTGTTTATATGCTCCTTCTGTTTTGTTTACATGTGTATGCTATTTCCTATCACATTTATTATGTGAAATACGGACATACCTTTTGTATGTGACTATTACATGGCTTGTGGGATATGATTCAGACATACGGTCACTACATATATCTACATTTCTCCTCATGTATTTTGTTATGGACACATCTGCACAGCTATGTTCCCTCCCTCACATTATGGGTCGGCTGGTGACCCTCTCTCTTGGACTGGACGTACCTACTGGCAGCACGCTAACATATGATACATTTTACTTCCACATGGTATAGCTATCAACACTACGTTGGACTACAGGCACATGGTTTTCATGTCATTTGTTCATGGGTAGGGACCCGTTATTCCCTACTGTGCATTTGTGTTTGATTCTTCATTTTCTGTTCGCAGGGACTCTGCTTTGCATACGTTTCAGTCCCCACAGACACTGATAGGTATGATTACTATTGCTGGCGGAATATAATATTCAGCAGTTTAGGTTGCTCCTCGAAAGCCGACATTGACACGCCTCCCTGCGCAACTTCGATACACCCTTTGCAATCGTGCACGTTTCCTATGCACGTGGCTGAGGCGGCTGCATGCCTTCATTAATATGCATATGGCGTGACTACTCCATATATACGCTGCATGGCCGGCGCAAGCCTTACGCCATACTTGCGCCGAGCTTCATGAATCCCAGGGAATATCTTCTCAAAATGTCTTCTGCTGGCAATAGCACTCCCTTTTCTGAACAATCATCCCATTATTATTTTAGTGTCTCCATGCTTCGAGTAGTTCGGCTTTCTAAGAATCCTGATGTGAAAGCAATAGGGAGAATAAGAAATTTACAATTTCTAATCAAATGTATTTTATAATTCCTAAAGTATTTCAAAGCTATTTTCATATATATATACTGGATCAAATTTCATAAATGCATTCCTATCTATAAAATTCTTAAGCATCCATAGGAATTTAGCATTTGTAATTTCAAATCTATTAGCATTATAAGGCTTACATGAACTTAAAACTATCTGTTCTTAAATGGTTTTCCATTGACTATTGTAAGTAGGGTCAAACCAAAGTATAATCTTATTAAAAATTGTTGCTAATTAATAAGTCCACATCTGGAAAGTGTATTCCCCTATATTCCCAAAGTCTAATATGATTTTTATACAGTGTTCTTGGACTTATCGGATGCTGTAAAAACAAAATAAATATTTTCTCTAGCAATAATGCTATTGATTGGTGGAGTAAATATAGTCATTTGGGTAATATAATCCCTTAATAAGTATTAATTTCTCTTCAAAAGAAACACATTTCCATTTCCTTAATTGGATAGTGACATTATATTGTCAGTAAGTTTTGAAAAGTTATTGTTAGTAATATGACTAACATAAAGAAGAAAAAACAATAGCCCAAGTATGTTGCATATTTCTTCCATTAATATTAAAACTTATTTTTTTGGAATGTAGGATTTAGCTGTTGCTTTATTTCATTTTTTTAGAAGTATTTTCTTAAAGAAATAGTTTAAATAATGTGATCTCTTTAATTCTTCAATTAAATCATTTATATCTTACAAAGTTAATAAAATTCACAAAGAGCTGTGTTTTTGTTTGAAAAGTTTTACTTAAATTGAAACCTACTTTTTTATTCATAGAGTACTGATAGCTAAGGTATAAATAACCAGGGCAAACAACAGAGATGACAAAATATATCCTTGTCTAGTTCACTTGCTCAACTTGAATGTTTGAGAAATAAATACACCTAATTTAATAAAAATGTTGGAATCTGTTCATAAATGTTTTAATATGATGATAAACTCTTCAGAAAATCAAAAGACAATTAAGGCATTAAATAAGTAATTTCAGTCTACCAAATCAAATGCACTTTCAGCATCAGAAGTGATTAATATCAGTTGTTTTGTTTTGATTTTTAACTAAATCCAGAACTTTGATTACTTATTTAACATTATCTTAAATTAGCCCAAAAATAGTAAATCTAATCTTATCTTTGTTAATAACTTTGGGCCGGATTCATGAAGGCTTGCACGAAGTCTTAGAGTAGAGTAAGACTCCGTGCAGCCATCATGTCCGACGAGCGATCCAGGAACAGCCTGTAGGGGCATGTAAGAGAGCTCCTAAAACGGCTCTTACACGGACAGGGCTGAGACATGCAAATTACCTCAATTGCAGGTGAAAGGCATGCAAATGAGGTAGATTTGCGATTCAAGAAACCCGAACCTGTCTGAGTAAGAGCAGTGTTATTTGACGAAATGTACTCAGTTGACAACTGAGTACCATTCTGCAAATAGCAAAACGGAGCCGTGACAGCTCCAAATAAAGGTTGCATCCAGTGCAGGAAGCATGCCAATGGCCAAATATACGGCCATTGGAAATGTTTCCTGATGCAATATGAAAATAAAAATATATATTTTTTCACCGATTTCCGATGTTTAAGCGTAGCGCAGCACCGCACAAACGGGCTGCACTCTAAAACCCAGAATATTAAAAATTAAAACCCACAAATGTGGATTTTATTGAAATTGTTAATGTACAATGCAAGGGAATGGCAGGCTGAAGACAACATGGCCACCGAGTACAGGTTACTAAGGGGGGAAGCTCAGTCTAAGACATGTAACCAAGCATTAGTAGGCAATCCTATGTAAATGAGTGTTAGGATAGTGAATCGCAAGTTTACATAGCAAATGAGCACAGTCAGTGGAGTGTAGGAGTAGGATATGGGGAGTAACAGAGTAGAAGATAGGTGACATCATGAGGGGAGTATGTATGAAATAAGTGAAGCTCATTGGAGCAGAGTGGCATGTGTCAGCTGTAATTTATACATCATGAAAAGAGGTGTGTCAACAGGTAGGCTAGGGAAAGCCAAGAAATGGAAGGTGTATGCCGTGGATAACACCAAAGTTTCTTGCTGAAAGTATATGCACGTGTGTGCACACGTGTAAACCCGAGTAAGACAGAGTGCGTGCGTGTAAGCGTGACTGCGCGCATTTAAGCTGGAGTAAGCATGTATAAGGCTGTTTAAAGAGTTGTAAGCATGTTTGCACTGGTGTGCGTGCGTTTTAACCCGAATAAGCAAGTTTTAGTCCATGTAAGTATGTGTGCGCACATGTTAGCTGCTTTGCGCGTGTTTGCGCTTGTGTGCATGGCGCTACCCCCCCCCCCCCGAGGAAACAGAAAGGAAAAAGGAAGCACAACAAATATTAGGAAGCTACCAGGGGGTGCTAGCAGAGCTAGCAGGTGAAAACAATCAGAATCATGCAATTACACAGGCAGTACACTATCCCAGCCCAGCCTAGCACTTAAAACTCTGCAAACAACAGTCCATTATGTTTCTCACAACAAACACTGCAGTAAGCTAATAGAAGTGAAAACTGAAAAAGCTTTACTGAGACAAAGAAATGTTAGCGGCTGCCATTGCTGTTATAAGGCGATATATGCAACATACTGAGGGTAGTAACAATGGAAATGCTGCTGGACAACCCACAGTGAGGAGATGGAGAAGAGTGTACAGGCCCAGGGTAAACTACCAGGGGCTTCATGAGCTGGAGATAGTGGAGTGCTATAGAGTGGACAGAGACCTCCTGCAGCAAATTGTTAAGCTGTGCAGGCCACACCTCACACACAGAACCAACAGAGGGGAACCCATCCCAGTGGAAACCAAAGTATGTGTTGGCCTAAGAATATTAGCAACAGGTACCTTCCAGAGACCAACTGGTGATATGATGGGGATATCACAGGCATCAGCATCCAGGGTACTATACCAGTTCCTGGATGCCATGTCAGCAAATGTCGGTGATCATGTATATTTCCCCAATTCCATGAGGTATTGGCCAGCAATATGCATCTCTTCCAGCAAATACCGGAATACCCTGAGGTAGTGGATGCAATAGACTGCACGCACATATGCATCAAAGCACCAGCCGGCGAGCAGGGTAGGGTCTACTTCATCCGCAAGGGCTTCCCCTGCATCAACTTCCAGGTCATGTGTGATGTCCAGGGCAAAATACTGAATGTGTGTGCAGGCTGCCCTGGAAGCTACCATGATTCCCATACCTGGCATCTGACGCAGCTGTACCAGACATTTGCCAATGGGGACATCCCACATGGTCACATAGTGGGGGATGCTGGCTATGCACTGGATCCGTGACTGATGACACCCATCAGAAACGCACACACACCTGAACAGGAACGCCATAATGAGGCACACGCACAAACACGTAATGTAATAGAGCGTGTGTTTGGGCTGCTCAAGTCACGGTTCCGGTGCCTGGACACATCTGGTGGAGCCTTGCGGTACTCACCAACTACATCTACCCAAATTGTCATGGTATGTACTATGCTACATAATATGATCCTGCGAAAACAGCTGCAGCAGGACCAGCATAGGCCTGGGCCAAACAGCCCCCCACCATTGCCAAGGCCATCACAGGCAGAGCGTGACTCAGAGGAGGAACAACCTGAGCCTGCCCCAGTAGGCAGATGGAGGTGTGCCCAGTATGCCTTGGCCTTGGCAAAGAGGCAATGCATAGCACATACACTGGCTCAGTAGGAACTCTGGAAATGATACCTCTCTCCGACTTGCTCATATAGTAAAAGGGATGCCTAAGCTGACACTACCTGCTTTCAAACATGTACAGGGAGTGTAGTATATGCATCCGACATAGGCAGCCCTGCAGCACCACCTAAGGCATGATTGCCATGTGTTAAGCAATATAAAGCAGTGCTTAACTGTATTTACCACCATGTAGTATATGCAAACAAAATCGCACACACCAACTAGCACAACTGTGGTCAATGTTCAGTAATATTGGGCAACATCCAGCAATGTTGGTGAATATTGAGCAATGTCGGACAAGCCTGGTCTAAGTAGGGCATAGCTGAACAAAAGCCAACATGCTCATATTTGCTTAATGGGCCCTTAAGCAGTCTGGTCTGCTCAGTATGAAAATATAAAACAGTGATGGGCCTCAAACCTAGGATACTGTGCACTATAGCCAAAGTACTGAACCACTAAACCATGACAGTATTGCAGTGGACAGCCTATATGAAGGAATGTTGATAAGTCTATGCAAAGTATTTCATGGAAACCCTGCAGGCACAGCATAATCCTTGTCGAGTTATGACACAAAGGTGAGTCCTGCAGTGAGAACAGAACCTGACTTCCAACACACACAGTATAAATGTTAATATCGGTCATGTTCACACACATCAACCTATGTAGTGGATCTCAGATAGCAACATACTGAAAGGTCACACTGGGCATGCTCACACACTTGAATAAATGAGACAAATGTCAGGCAACAAAACACGGAATGGCAGAACTGGGCATGCTCACACACTTAGGCCATGTCTGAGTACAGCAGTAGGCCACGCATATCTGGCAGTTGCATGTGTTAACCCAGGAAACTGTCACTATACAGCAATCTGCCCTGTGCACACAGTTATATGACAACAGACACATCTATAATATAGTGGAACCCTGTCATATTCAAATATGTTCTGCAGATACCGAAGTTGTTCATAGAAACTGGTAAAGCAAAGATGATAAAGACATGCAAACAGTATCAGCAATAAACATTGTGCATCTTGAACATTAGCATAGGTTCACAGGTCGATACTAGGCTATCTGCCCTAAGGCATGTACAAGCCTAGCCAGAGTGTGTTTGGCTTTCACAACCCTGTCAGATTACTACACTGTGTGTGTGAATAGTAGGTCACACAAGATAGCCCATGTATGTTTAGGCTAGTGTGCCTCTGTCTAGCAGGGACACAGAAGATATCCCAGGAGTAAACATACGATCACCCATACAGTTTTAT